>NW_024429256.1:0-191678 GCF_017639785.1 Mesocricetus auratus | reverse complement strand
AGGCACTGGTTACTAGCTCTTAAAAGAAGATATACAGATTTTGTTCAGTCTGGAATATAAGCAGAAGTGGTCCAGGCAGTGGTTGTGCTAGTGGAAATGTCTGTTATAGGCTAGAAAATTTGTCAATAGGTGAGTGAGATGGTCACAGGAGATCCTGGCACACTGGGAGCTCTGGCTGAAAGTTACAGCCATTTGGCTTAGGGTGACTAAATTCTCTGTGGTCAGTCTGTGAGGAGCCTGTGACACTCACTCATAATTCCTGTATTCCAGACTAGAATTGTGTCTTCCCATTTCAAATAAATTAATTATTAAGAAATCTCTTACAGCTGTTCCCAGTCATTTTTGTTTTAGCTCATTCCTGATGTAGTCAAGTTTACAACCAAGGATAGCCATCAAAGGATGCAACAGTAAGATTCATGTGTTAAGATCTGGAGCAAGAACCTACCATCCTAGCCACACTACCTGATTCTAGAAAGCCTAGATCCATCTCCAAAGTCAGCACCTACTGGAGTTCATTTTTGGAAACTAGGAAGAAGTACCCTCTCGTTGTAGTTGACTGAAGAAGAGGTCAGTTGAGAAGAACAAAAGCAGGGGCCACATCAAGAGTCTCAAAAGCAGAATTGTGGGGACTCTGTTCATGTCCTCATGGATTCATCACTGACATAACTTTTCCTCTTGGCTGAGGTCAGCCATCTCTTCCAAGGAAACATACTGGACTCCCCTCATTCCAAGTCTTGCTTCCTGTGTACCCAATTCTATCCCAGTTATAATCCCTCCCACCTGTCCCTATGAGGACTTGTCTGATGGAAATGTCACTCTTTCCATGTAAAGCAACTGTATCAGTCCCTCTGAGGCAGAAGAAGATTTCGACTCTGTTCTTGGGAGGCAGCCAAGCACTTAACAAAACATGGATTAGATTTTGGGCCCACCCAGCACATGCCACTTCAGAGAGATGAGGGAGGAGGAGCCACAAGTTCATGATCTCTTGTCAGGTGGAGAGTCAAGCCAGGAGTCTTGAGGTCCTGCCTGACCTACATAGGTGTGAGGGTTTCGGGCAACAATGAGGTCAAACCAGAACTTCACACTAACTTGAAGCAGCATACTAGATACTTGTCTTGGGATGTGGCTCCAAGGTGAAATATTTACCCACCATGCAAGCACAGTGCTCTAATTTTCATACCCAGAACTGCAGGCAGGAGATAGAAAAATCAGGCCTATGTAAAACCAAAGGACTAAATTAGCAAGGAGTTTCCAGATGCTACACTGGAACTCTTTCCGCCTACTCTCCTGCTCTCTTAGGAGCTGTTGTTGTGTGGCTTTCCAGACCCAGCTTTTGCAAGATTCATTTCCAGTAGAGTTGCCACAGACCTTGTCTTGTTCTCTAAGTGCTCAGCAGGCCTCTTGTATACCCCAGGGCTCAGACGTCCATTACCCTGGTCCGGGCTTTGGTTCTGTTTCTATCTCCCCCATTTCCTGAGACCCCCTCTTCACAGCTGCCATCAAGCCAGGCAAGCCCATTAGCCTCTCCTCCATCGGTTTCCCTGTTTCCCCCAGATCTCCTTCCATTCTCACACCCCGGGACCCCAGCACCAACCGCGTACACATCCCTGACTTGGATCTCTGCTCACAACCATCAGAAGAACTCACATGGACTTGGGGACACATTGCACAGATTTCGTGTGCCAGCTCGATATCAGGACACCCACCAGACTAAAAACTGATCCCTGCTGCTCCTCCCACACCACCTTGAGCTCTCACTTTGGGGCTCTTGAGATGCTGATTGGGTGGGAGGCTAATGAGGAGAGGCAGGGCATATTAAGGGCATGCCCCATGTAAGGGCCCAGTTAGGCCTCCCTACAGTTGGCTCATTACCTTCTGGGAGATCCATAGAGCTGTGCCTGTGGGTTTTTATGGTACCCTCTTCCAAGCTTGTTACTCAAACATTTAGGTTGATTGGAGAGCAGCAAGGAGCCATGCCCATTCACACCACCCTTTACTAGGAGTTCTATTCTTGCTTTGTTTGTTTCCTGCAGAGAACACCTTCACTGGTTTCTATTCTCAGTGGTTCTCCCTTCTTCTTGGCAGGCATGGCCCTGAGAAAATCACCTTTGAGTGAAGGCAGGACAAGACACTTGAAGGTGTAGGTCTGGAGGCTAGACCTGCCTTCCTGTAGAAAGCTGCAGTTCCCACTGAGGATGGATGCAGAGGCACAGGGCCACATATCCAAATAAGAGTGGGAAACTTTGGTAGACTCCCAGTGTGGATGATGGGAAATAAACTCAGATCCTCTGGAAGAGCAGCAAGTGCTCTTCAGACCCAGTATTTTGTTTTGTTTTGAAGACAGTATTTCTGTGTAGCTCTGTGTGTCCTGTAACTCCCCCTTACATCTGGCTGCCTCTAACTCCTACAGATCCACCAGGCTCTGCCTCTGCCTCCCACATGCTAGGTTTAAACTTGTGCACCAGCACCTGCCTTGCTTAGTCTCTCTCTCTCTCTCTCCCTCTCTCTCTATCTCTATCTCTCTCCCTCCCTCCTCTCTCTCCCTCCCCCTCTCTGTGGGGGGGTCAGATGTGGGTATGTGTCATGGGTAGGAAAATGTGGGAGTCAAAGATAATTTGGGGGGTTGTTTCTTTCCTTGAAACATAGGGTTCCTGAGGATTGTACTCAGGTCCTCAGTGTTGACAGTGATACCCGAACCTGGCCGAATTTTGTGAGTGTTGCATGTTATTCATTGGAATGGAACACAGATACTCTCATATGTTAGGTCATCACTGATCTACATCCCTAGCCCATGTTTGCTTAGTTCAATGACAGGGATGGAACTTGGGCCTTCTCCGTGCCAAGTGACCACCCTACCATTAATTGGCCCCAGGCTTGTACTGTGGTTTATAACCTCTGAAATGTTTGCATGTTGCCTAGTTTTGTTAAGGCAGCCATGTACTCAGGGTGACAGTGTCCTCATGGAGTCCCTCACTGTTAGACATTGTCCAAGATGTCAGAACATCGGTGTCCCCACATTTGGAAGCAGCCAGGACCTCAGATCTCCATCTTAGATTGAACCTATTTTCTAACCAGCATGGTCACACAGACCTCTCATCTAGGCACTGGAGGAGGGGGGAATCTCCTAAAGTGTTTAAGGCCAGCATGGGTAATACAGTCAGGTATTACCTCCATGTCTAGCTACAGCCACAAGCCAAGAATGCAGACATCCCCAGTCAGGTCTGTGAGGGAAGCCTCATGGCACACCCATGGGATCCCAGGCTGCTCCAATCTGGCAACTGTGGCTGAAGAGGCAGGGCAAGGCTGGCAGCAGCAGGTGCTGTTTTGCAATGAGGGCAAAGGTCAGGGGTGCTCAGAGATACTGAGGCCTAAGGACTGAAGCATCCCACAGCAGGCCAGCCTGTCTCATCCTGGAATAACAATTCAAGGAGGAAGAAGACCTGAGTCCTGGACCTAAAGTAGCTGGTGGCCCAATGTCCTGGGATGCTGCTGACTGCTGGGTTCAGGAGCAGGGCCATTGGGGGTCCTGTTGTAATCAGAGGGTACAGCCAAGCATCTGAAGTGCAGAGGATGAAAACAGAACTGAAAGTGAGTTCAGAGACTTTTGTACTTCTATGAATCAGAGCTGGGAAGTGGGGAGAATGTGAAATAGAACAGCAGGCAGTGTCTGTAGAGCTGGGTCAGGCCATGGGGAGAGATCCCAGAGCCCAATCTCCACCCAGGGGTTAAGCATAATGGGATCAGAAGGTCTGCTAGGAGAGGGGTACTTTTCTTTCCAGGACAGTTTCCCTCAGAGACTGAAGGGCTGGGCCTAAGAGGGGAGGAGAAGTAGGGTTGAGGGAGGGACTGTAGAGTGGTAGAGGAAAAATGAGACTATGAGTGAAACATAGCCATTGAGGAGCCATGGGTGAGGCTGTGCCATAGTTGGGTCTTGCTAACATATTCTATGCCAGGCCAGAGGGTTATAGGAATGCATCTTTATTCTCTGGTGAGATTAAGAATAATAAGACAGGGAAAGTAAAATCTAATCATTCAGCCAGCCAAGCTTTACTTCTGGTATACTGGCTTATTTTTTATGTCAACTTGACATGAGCCAGAGTCATCAGAGAGGAAGCAAGCCAGTATGAGTCACCCCCTCTATGGCCTCTGAAGCAGCTTCTGCTTCCAGGTTCCTATACTGTTTGAGTTTCTCTCCTGACTTCCTTCGATGATGAACTAAGAGTGATATAGACATGTAAGCCAATTAAACACTTTCCTCCTCAGATTGCATTTTTGCTCACTGTATTTTGTCACATAAATAGTAACCCTGACTAAGACAAGGGATGAAGCACAAAACAGAGATCAACTCTACTAGGGAGGAACACAAGACATTGTGGAGTTTTTGACTTATTGCTGGAAGGTAGGTGAATGTGCCCATGAAGGTAGGTGCACTTAGAGATCAGAGAGGGCATTAAATCCCCCAGAACTGAAATGGGTTGTGAGCCTCCATGTGAGTACTGGAAACTGACCCTCAGTCCTTTGAAGAAGCATCAAGCACATAACCACCAAGCTATGTCAACTGCCCCCTTTTTAAAATTACACCAATTTACTTGCTGGACTATGTGGGGGAGATAAGGGGGATATGTGGAGGTCACAGGCCAGCTCTTGGGAGATGGTTGTCTCTTCTTACTTGGATCCCAGGCATGGAATTATGGTTGTCAGGTTTGATGGCAAGCTGTCAACCCAATAAGTCATCCCAGTGTCCCCTAGTTTTCACTTTCTAGGATGTTTCTCTCTTTTACTTGAGATTCGCTCCTACCGCAAGACCCACATACAAGAGGCATACTGTAAATGTCTTGTAAATAGTAAGTATGCTATAAAGGTTATCATGTGCAGTAGCTGCCCTGTGCATACATGGGGAGGTTGAAGGAGCTAGTCTGCTGGGATCAGATGGGCTGGTGCTCTTCCTGTCATTGACCATGTAGGGCCAGTGGCCATGGTTCACCATTGTAGGGGCCTGGCCATGCTGTGTGTCTTCATGATGCAGTATTCATCTTCTATGACAAACGCTGTCTCGTCTTCAGGAAGAAAAGTGGGAGAGTTCAATACCTGAAATTCCAGAAGAAAACTACAAAGTAATGGACTGCTTTACTACTGGAGCCATTGTGTGTGAATGAGGTGGAGGATTCAGTGCACATATGCAGCTTTCCCTTTTTAAGCTCCGCCACCGTCTCCCCCTTCCCTCTTCTCCACCCCATTGGTCCCTTCTCACCACCTTTCTTTTCTGCCCCACCAATAAATTTCACATGGGATGCACAGTTTTGTCTCATTACTGGTAAACTTGAACAAAATAACAACTCTCTGTCCTGACACTTGAGGGTTTATCAATAGGAAACTAAAAGGAGGGGTTGTTTGCCTCTTTAAGTACAATTGGTCAGGCTCCATACCCTGACTACTCTAATGGAATAGTACATATTTCTAGACTGTCAAGACACAGGTGGCCATTGAATACCAAAGTCCTCAGTGGACTCACTGCTTGAATCGACAGGAATCTTGAGATGTTGCAAGCTTGTCTCTACCCTGGGCAGGTACCCTGGTTGTGAGCCTAGTGGCTTTGTCCCATAGAAATTTGCTTCTGCTTGTGTGTATTGCTCTGACATAAATGTGAGTAAAATATATACTCAAAACCATCTTGCTGAGTCTTACATCATTCCTCCTGGGTTGAAACCCAGTAAGGGCTCCTGATACCCAGCAATCAATGGCCCCCTAGGTTCCCCTAATTAACATACCCAATTAAATTGAAATACTTGAGCTAACATGGGGTTTTCCCCTTTACCATTATAATTTGCCTATGTACAATATGTCTCCCTTCTATCCAGAGGCAGCTCTTTGTACCACTGGGACCAACCCATTCCCCGGTCCTTGTCCCCTTCTTCTCCTTCATTCCCTGTCTCTTTTGCCACCATGCCCTAGCCCATTCTAACACAGACCTCCCCTTTCCTTTGTTTCCTAATTACACTTGTAAGGTCATTTGCTGCTGTTTTCTGCCTGAGTCAGAAGGAAGTCACCTTAAGTTTCCATCCTCAAAACCTCTCACTGTGAAAACAGACATTTGGATATGGTTTGTGCCTAATCTGGGGTCCAAGAGGAAGCTGTCCCTGTGTGGAAATCTCATTCATTCTTACCCCAAGAAACCCAATATAAAGCCTGCTCAGTTCTCTGCTCCTTCTATTAAACAAATGGGAAGCAGTTGATTTTAAATTATGAGGCAACAAGGATCCATGGGTGTGACCAGTGCTACCTGCTGACACTGTGGAAATTCAGACATGGGAGAACATGGACCTATTCAGTAAGGAGAGTTCCCCATGTCCTGGGAGAGAGAGCCCACCTTACCACTGAGTGCCCACAGCCCTCCTGACAGAGTGAGGAGCAGGAAGCAAGGCTGTAGTGTGAACCACAGCTAGTAGTCTCAGGGGTAGCAGCTCAACAAAGGGACTTTGCAGCTTCTGGACCACAGTGCCAAGGACAGGAAAAGGTCATACTGAACCCAGCTCTGGACCCCCGAGCTGTGCTCAGAAGACAGGGCAGTAGAACCTGAGGAGGAGTTTGCATTTAAACTGGAGTAGGGCTTGTGCCTCTGTCTTCTTGTATCATAAAACAAGAGTATCTCAATTTCTGGTGCTCATAGCAGGGCTCTAACTTTTTCATTTTTCATCTCCTTTTCTATATTCCTAATTTGTTATTCCTTCTCATCCTAGGACATTCATCTGTTTCTCAAGCCTCCATTTTCTTTATCTAGAATAATACAGATCTCTTTCATCTTAGTCTGTTCAAAACCCTGGTTAGAGTCTATTGTATGACATTATTAGAGATAAAGTTGACACCCTGAAGACCTGTTATTAACCTTTTTTTAATAACAGAACAAAGAATTAGTGAATGTTTCTGTCCACACAGCCTGGTACAGGTTCAACTGAGGATTGAGGCTAGATTTCCTGAGAAGCCAACCATGGACTTAGGAGGGCAAGCTTTCCAAATTGAGAATCTTGCAGCTACATGTGGCTTTTGGGACTTCTGGCTTGTAGCAAATACTCACAGTTGTGAGCAGATGTCACTTGAAATTTTTATTGAGTATTGTTAAATATAAACATAGGGAAAGGCTATTGAAGACATTAATTTTCTTAATTCTTAAGAAATTGACCAATACCAAGTTCTGGATGCTCATACTGACATGTATACTGACTCCTTGCATCAAAACTATTTACTTTATATTCGCTTTGCTGGGCCCTTCCTTTCCTCCATTATTTGAGTAAGCACCTGCACCAAATTCAAACTCCAAACATTGGGTGACTGCCAATATTTTTGATGACCAAGCGTTACTATTTCATATAAACCACTACTTTCACCAAATCTATATCTAGATGATAGATTGATAGATATGTTGATAGATGATAGATAAATGGTAATTAAGGCAATAGACAATAGAACAAAAGGGGATGGATGGATGGATGGATAGACAGACAGACAGACAGACAGACAATAGACTGGTCAATAAAAGACCCTTCTCCAGTAACATGAACATCTGAGCAGGTGTGTCTCTTTAAAGGACTATGCTATGTGCTACAAAGTAGGGTAAGTTCAGTGTCTCTGGGCTTTACACACACACACCATCAATGCTCAAATACTATTCTGACAATTAATCTTCAGGACACAGAACTCCTAGTTTTTGGAGGCCAACTAAGGAGAAATTGAATCCCTCCCCTGTATCCCTCAGGAATGGACACCAGCTTTGGACACAGAGCCCTGTTGTAGAATATTATTTTAAGATGTGTTATACATGTTTGTGCTGTGGAACATTTGTTTTAATGATACAAAGACACTTTACATTTGTTTGATTAAATAAAATCAACCTGGGGTGAGGAGGCTGAGTCAGCAACTACATACCAACCACTGTTCCCCGTCATTTCCTTCCTTCACATCTCCCCCAATCCACACTCATCCACTCCTTAAAAAGAATAAGGTATCCATGGGGAGTCAACAAAGCTTGGCTCATTCAGTTGAGGCAGGATTAAGGACCCTCCCCCCAAACCCTTACTTTTAGTTTGGGCAAGCCATTCCATCATATGAAAGACAGCCTAGACACCAGGGATAGATTCTGGTCCCACTAAGAGGGGTCCCACCAACAGATCAGGCTTCAAAACTGTGATCCACTTCCAGAATGCCTGGTTCCTTCCCATGGAGGATACCTGAGCAAGTTGAGGCTAAGTGTTTCTGTGGGTTTCCCTGTCATAATCTTGACCTCTCTTGCTCAGATGGTTGTCCCCACATTCTGAAACCCCAAAATTACCACAAGGCCCACTTCAATGCAAAGAGTCTTTTATTGCTGTTGTTTAACTAGCTAACCCCCTTAACTAGGGTCCTTCATCCACTCACCACAGCAGGTGGCTAGAGAAATACCCTGAGAAACCAGGAGGCAGGGAGTGTCTAAGTGTAAGCAAAAGTCTCAGGATTGGTGTGCTTCCAGGCACGGATGATCTGCCCTGTGTTGACTGATTAACTGGTTGTTATTGCCATAGGCCTTCCCTGTTGTACATTTGTTTGTAAAGCATACCCATAGCCATAAGGCACAGCCCTGCCAGCTAACTTCTGATTGGTTCCTTGCCACTAGGATGGCATCTGACTTCCTAGTGACCAGGACAGGAAGTGCAAGGTTAGGAAACTGTAGCTCATGACTTTAATCCCAGCACTCAAGAGGCAAAGTCAGTGGATCTCTGTGAGTTCGAGGCCAGTCTGGTCTACAAAATGAGTTCCAGGACACTGTGTTATACAGAGAAACTGTCTCAAAGAGAAAGAGAGAGAGAGAGAGAGAGAGAGAGAGAGAGAGAGAGAGAGAGAGAGAGAGAGAGAGGAAGGCCAGGTGTTGGTGGCACACACCTTTAATCCCAGCACTCAGGAGGCAGAGGCAGGCAAATCTCTGTGAGTTTCAGGCCAGCCTGGTCTACAGAGAAACTTCCAGGACACCCTCCAAAGTAATACAGAGAAACTCTGTCTTGAAAAAAAACAAGAAAAAAAAGAAGAAAGAAAGAAGGAAGGGAGGGAGGGAGGGGGAGGGAGGGAGGGAGGCAGGAAGGAAAGAGGGAAAGAAAAGGAAAAAGGGTGACAAAATAGCCAAAATAGTTGGGTAGTGCTGCACATGCGGCACGTGTATCTCTGTGAGTATAAGACAGCTTGGTCTACAAAATGAGTTCCAGAACAGCAGGGAATGTTGTACAGAAAAAAGAAAGGGTTCATTCACATGCATATGTACAATAATATGAAATGCATTTTGTTGGACAGTGGTGGCACACAACTTTAATCCCAGAACTCAGAAGGCAGAGGCAGGTGGAACACTGTGATATGGAGACCAGACTGGTCTACAAGAGCTAGTTCCAGAACAACCCCAAAGACACAGGGAAACCCTGTCTAGAAAAACCAAAAAAAATTCATTGCAAAGTTAAAAAATAAGTGCTATCTAGTTGGACCCTTAGCCCATAGGGATCTGCTGACCAGCTTTGGACTAGGAGCTTCTTAGAAATCTAATATGTTTACAGGAATATACATAAATATATATGTACACAATTGAAAATACTTTTATCTGCTGGGTATAATGGCACATGTCCTTAATCTCAGCACTCAGGAGGTAGAGGAAGGATGATCACTGAGTTTCAGGATACATTGCTCTATATAGTAAGATTCATGCCATCCAAAGCTGCATAGTGAAACTGTGTCAATTCTGTTTTGTTTTTACTCAGACATGAATGAAAAGCATCAACATAACTTTGCCATTTCAGAGCACCCCTACTTGCCATCTGTGGGCAAATAATCTGAAAATCCCAAATGGATACTTAAAACTGGAGATATTATCCTTCATATACTGTTTTCTCACACTCATATGGATAATATCATTTCATATACAAATTAAGTATGGAAAGAGATTAATAAACCATGAAATTGTAATAATGTGAAATAATAGCTATTTAAAAATTCAGAATCTTCTACAAGCTTCTGAAAGACCCCAAATTTATAGAAATAAAATATAAGCTTAAACAGGGAGGGTACCCCACTAGAGAACTCGGGAAGTGAACAAAGGACCCCATCCCAGGAACTGGCCAAACCACAGAATGGAATGTATGGTTTAGCAACCTTAATTGCAAAAGGACTGTAAACCCACAAAAGGCCAATTCTGGGCTGCTGACCACCTGTGAAGAACTGACCAGGGCATCAGAGATGGGCAAACAAGATTCGTGGGAAACAAGGAGATGATAGCCACTATTTACTTAGGGAGAGATGATTAACTCATACCAAGGTCTGAGGAATTTACAACAGGAAGACACCTGCTTCCCCTGGTCAATAGTCACTTACCCCCGGTCACAAGATAGGGACCCCTCCCAAAGGCTTGTGGCTTTGTCTTTAAAAGCTGATTATAACTGAACCTCGGGGCCAATCGGTCTAAAAGCTGACCGAGAGGCCCATCTGCAGATGCCTAATTAAAGCCTCTTGCATGTTGCATCAGTTGGTGCATGGACTCTTGATTCTTGGGGTGACAAATCCAGCTTTGGGACCCCTCCTCAATTTGGGGGACCCTAACACTTCCAATTATAATTTTTAGACTTAGGTTTGGGTTAAGAGAACAACTCTACTTTCTCACAGTGAGCAACACTAAAGCAACAATGATACATATTCTAAGTCTTTTTTATGTCTTGCTGTCAATGTATTGTGTAAATAAATTCTAACTTTGAGATTACTGTGCCCACTCATAGAGGGCCCCAAGACTGCAAGAAGCTTAACAACACCAAATGCAAGTACAACAAGGTCTGTTTATTTCCAGAAAACCAGCTACTGGGGCTCATATTTGTAGGGAGGGTTGAATTCCCAAGCTGAAAATGTAAGGCACTTTAAAAAAAAAGAGGAGGGGAGTCCTGAGGCTGCAAATCCCAGTCCACAGGGTTCCCATGGTTACAGAGATTACTTAGCATATCAAAGGCTATCTTGTGAGAAGGGTCTTGAGAAGAGGGGAGACAGAGACCTGAGGCTGCAAGTTTCAGTAGGGTTCCCATAGTTACAGAGATTACTTAGCACAGTAAGTTTTTAAACAAATTTATCATAACACAGAGGGCTTTGAGAAGACAATAACTGCATTTGGTTAGTTAGAATTAATTGGCAAATCTGTGGTCCGGGATTTCACTGCCAAACACATCCTGTGATTGTGGGCTAAGGAAGTAGCTGCCAGTGCTGTTGCAGCTGCTCATGGGTCTGAGCTTTTGATCACGTAACTCCCCTCACTTAGCTGAAGACTTTTATTTTCCTTATTGTATTTTATCCCTACATTTTTCCCCTAGTTTCTGGGTATTGTTTTTTTCATCCATTTTCCTCAGTGGCCCTGGAGACATCAGAGATAAGATTGTATTCCTTTACAATTTTCTGTGAGTGTGTAAGATGCGCCTTAGAAGTTCAGTAGAACTGGCTCATATCCCCCTGTGTTCTGTATCAGCAAAGTTCACCTGTGTTTTACATTTTTATGTCTCTAAAATATTTAAAAAGCCTTATTTGCCTAGCATAGGGTAAGAAAGTGTACAAGGGGCCCTGGCATCATAAAGACCTGTTCTCATGCAGCACTACTGTATCTGTACAAACTGGGACAAATTATTAAACTACTGCAATCCTAATTGCTGCATCTGTAAAAGGGGAATTGTGCATAGCTGTCACAAATATTTTCAAATTGAAATACATTATACAGGCATAACAATTAGCAAAGAATTAACAAATGAAAGCGCTCATTACTTCTTTCTCTCATTTTTTTATCTTTTGAGACAGGGTTTCTCCATGTAGCCCTGGCTGTCTTGGATGAGGCAGGTCTTGATCTCACTCACAGAGATACCCTCGTCTATTCCTCCTGGGATTAAAGGTTTGCACCAGTACTGGCCAGTTTATCATTATTTCTCAATGCAAACTTCCATATTCAACTAAAAGTTAATTGTAACAGCAAATAACTTCAAATGATTAAGTACTATTCGTGTCAAATACAAGGAGAAAACCCAGCCCAATCCTCAGGTACTGGTTCCTCATTTCACTATACTCCTCTTGAGCTGCTGTATTAAGAGTGTTCAACAGACAGGTTTCACTATCAAGTATTACTTATTCTCTGTAGGAATCCTGGAAGGTAGAAACATGGTCTGAGTTATGTCATTGCATCTTTTAATAGGGGGATAAACACAACTCAGAAACAGATGAACACATCCAAAACAGGCAAAGATCCTCAGATAATATCCAAAGCAGACAAGCAGTCAATAAGCACTTGAAGAGATCATTAGGGAAATCAAAACTGTGAAAACTATTGGCAAGCACCTTGAGGGGCAGAGGCAGGTAGTTTTCTCTGAGTTCAAGGACAGCATGATCTACACAGAAAGTTCTAGGCCAGCCCAGTTGACATAAGGAGACTCTGTGCTGAATAGTTTTGTGTCAACTTGACACAAGATAGGCATCTGAAAGGAAGGAATCTCAGTTAAGAAAATGCCTTCATAATACCTACATGTAGGAAAGTAGGTAAGGTATTTTCTTAATTAGTTATTAATGGTAGGGGCTCCGTCACATTGTAGGTGGTGCCTTCCCTGGTGTGGTGGTCCTGGTTTGTATAAGAAAGCAGGCCGAATAAGCCAGGAAGAGCATGCAAGTAAGCAGCACTCCTTCCTTGCCTCTATACATCAGCTCATGCCTCCAGGTTTGTCTCCTGTTTGAGATCCTGTCCTGACTCCTTTAGAAGAACAGTGATATGGAAATATAAGCCAAATAAACCCATTCCTTCTAAACTTGCTTAGATCATGATGTTTCATCATAGTCATAGAAATCCTAAGAGAATTGGTTCCTGGAGTGGGGGTATTGCTGTAAGAGACATGACCATGTTGTTTCAATGAGGATTGTGGAAGAAATTTGCAATTTTGTGCAAGAAAAGCCACTGAATGTTCAATGCTTGGTGAGCTGTTCTGTAGAAACTTGGAACATATGAATGTCAAGGGCAAGGCAAAAGATGGAGGGCTGGGTTTTGAATTTTCAGCAGGAAATTTCAAGACGTTATGAAGGCCATTTGTTATTTTGGATGATGATTCTGTACTTCTAGTTATATATGGAATGAACAATCAGCTGTGATTAACAAGATACCTGAACTACTGAAGGGAAACCTTTGCTGTCCTGGAATACTTGATGCTGGTCAGCTAAAGGAGAGAGATTAGCTTTGATTAAGAAGAAAGCTGCTTTACTGACATGAAATCTTCTGGTAAACATTCCCTGAGAGCAAACAAAAGTTGAATTCCAGAGGCAGCCAAGATTATACACATCTGTGTGCCTATTGGGTGGAACAGACTTTAAACCTAAAACTGCTACTTCAAGTTTAGATCAGGTAAGGGACAGATATTACCTCCTTAGCTTGTATATGAGTCAGGGGGGTCTTTCATTCCATCCTTTTCTTTTGTGTAGATTTTAATTCTAAAATCTAAGGAAACTCCATGGTATTAAGTTCCTGGTACTGTTGAGTGAGTACCAAGGCTTGTGTAATGGACAACCTTTCACAGATAAACTGGAGCAACCTGGTGAAGATACAGGGACAAAAAGTCAGCAGTAACTGGAGGATGATCAATGGTCCCAGGATCATGGAGATAAGGGTGGTCATCAATGCAGACTTCTTAAACCATCCCTCAAACCATCCCTGTTGGGTCTCCTTCTCCCATTATCATTGGCTGAGCCTGTCTCTAAGATTGGCCATGGAATACCTAATGACCCCTGAGTGGTTAACATAAAAATAGCACTGTTCCCCCAAGGCTGCACATAGTCCTCCTTCTTTCTTAAAGAGGAGATCAAGACCCCTATGATTTTGGAGAGCAACCTCAGCCAGCGAGGCTAAAGACTCTTCCAGCCTGGTGACAGACTTTTCTTGGTCCTCTAAATCCTCAGTCATAGCTATTCTTAACTCATGGTACTGTTGGGGACCTTGAAGTAGAGCTGCTGTTCCTGAAACAACTCCTGCTACCAGTCCCATTGCCAGGAGTATGACCAGGATTAGTGATAGGGGTTCCCTTCAGACCCAATTGGGGTGTCCCTCATAGGTTTGTTCAAGGTGATTGGCAGGATATTAGAAGACCCTGGAGAGCAATCAGACTAAGACACTGAAGTCTGTGGGATGGTTGAGGGCCTGGGGGGAGATACAGGGTTTTAGTTCTGTATTGCATGCTCACCAAAGACCAGATTCAGGTAGCAGGTAGGAGGTATAGCTAGGGCTGGGCTCAGTGTGGTTGCAGAGGTGCATGTGTGAGGAAGGAACTGTCCCAAGGCAAGTTCCTTCTGTCACTTGGCTGAGAGTTTGTGGCTGGCCTCCCAGTTACATTGACTGTTGGTGGTGGTGTTTTTGTAGCTCCCTATGGTAGCGAGCCCCTTGTAGTAAGGGGGTCCTGAGGTCAGGCACAATCAGCAAGGTTTACTGATATCTGCTTTTGTATGACTGAGGGTGAAGAAGGCTCCTCCTACCAGATTGAATAGCCTCTGCCTAGTGGAGGGTGCTGCTGTTACAGAAGAATATCTCCCAGAGGTGGGGAGGGAGACTGCAGTCATGGGAGTTCTAACTGGGGCCTCTGCATGGCCATTTTTGGCCCTGGGAGGCCCCTGTTTTCCCAAAACTAGGTTGGGTACTATGACTTTGGGGGCAAGGACATCTATCTGTAGGCGTATTTTGAAGGTAACCCCTCTGTCCTCCTATTGCATGTGCCATCTCAGCCCCCAGGTATTTATCCTCAACCACTGGGTATAATCTAGCTTACCCTGGGATGTGAAGGTAATTTTAAGGGGGAGATATGTGGTGGTGCTGTGAGACCAGGAGCTCCACGTAGAAGTGTGGTCACAATTGTAATGACCCAAGGGGGAGCGGGAGTAATTACAATGTACCTCAATCAAGTTCCAGGATGAGCTGGGCTTCCAGTATGCATCCCCAGTGTTCTTGCATCCCCATTTGGCACAGAAGTATGCCTCATAACCCCCGCATCCTGAGCCCCGAAGCTGCCCTTGTCTGGGGCAGACATAGAAGTCCATCTGCGCCAGAAGACATCTAGCCCTAGGATAGTGGCAGGCCTCCTGCCAAGTTTTCCTATGGGTGGTAGGACGGCATTCATTGTGTTTCAGATTTCATGGGCCTCTGTCATGAGAAGGTTCCAGGTATCTAACCCTGTGGCCAACTGACAGAAGTCTGGGGTGAGAGTAGGCCACCAGGTGCCTATTTCTCCCATCTGGAAGTATATCTGCCAGGTCAACTGTTGAGGGGCATGGGGATTGCCATCATCTAAGGCTGTGAGGCTTAGGAGTGAGCATAGCATTAAGCATTTTTTGAAAGTCTTATCTTGAGTGGGTTTTGAGTGCATTGTAGCTTCCATCTGGCTGGCTCATCTGGGATGCTGATGTCCTGAGGTGGTCCTCATTTGACCTGTAAAGCGTGGATCCAGGCGTCAATCCCGTCCACTTTGAGGGCCATGGCAGGGATTAGCAACATGGCGTCGGGTCCATTCCAATAAGGTTTGAGAGTTTTAGTTTGATGTCTCCTGACGTAGACTGTGTTGCCAATCTGGAAGGGGTGAGGAGCAGCCAGGCTTCCTGCCTGATAGACTGCAGCCAGGGGCTTCCAGATCTGGTTCTGAATGATTTGGAGTGCCCTCAGTCATGCCTATAGGGGAGGGATGTTGGTAAGAGTCAACAGCAGGGTCAAGGAAGCCTATTGCAGGAGGGGGTCCCCCATAGAGGATTTCATATGAGGTTAGTCCATAATTTGAGGGAGTGTTTCCTAACCGAAACAAAGCCATGGGAAGGAGATGGACCCAGTCTCTAGTGCCAATCTCCATTGCTAATTTGGTAAAGGTCTCTTCAATTGTTCTGTTCATTCTTTCTACCTGACCTGCACTCTGGGGTCTGTAAGTGCAATGTAATTTCCAACCAATCCCAAGTGCCTTGTCCACCATCTGACTTACCTGGGAGATGAAGGCTGGGCCGTTATCAGACCCAATTACCTTGGGCAGGCCAAACTGCGGGAAGATGTCTTCAAGGATCTTTTTGATGACCCCTTGACCATCTCCCTCTTGGTAAGGAATGCCTTGGTCCACGCAGAGAAGGTGTCTACAAAGACTAAAAAATACTTGTTTCCATACCTGCCCAGCTTGATCTCAGTGAAGTTAATTTCCCAACTCTGGGCCATTCTTTATTCTTATCCTTTCCCATAGCTGGAGACATCCTGCATACCTTAGCATACAGGACACAAGATTCAATATATTGTGGGACTAAGGAGCTCAGCCTGTGGATGAAGTAGGTTGGTTCTTCCTTCTGGAGGAGGGTTTTAAGTTATTTGTGTCTTAGATGAGTCCATCTATGGAGATGGGTTACTATCTGGGGCCACTCTGTGGGGTAAGACTGTCTTTCCTAAGTGCCTCCAACTCCCTTCTCTTCATCATAGTTTGCCCCAAGTTGTTGGACAATATCCAGGTCTTCGTCTCAGTAGGGGAAGAGGGGCTGTTCAGGCAGGGCTGCCTCTGTCCCTAGGTTGTTTACAGGTGAGCTCAGGACAGCCGCTTTTGAGACCTATCATCCATTCTGTTCCCTCTGGCTATGGGGTCATTTCCCTGTTGATGCCCTGGGCAATGGATTATGCTCAACTTCTTGGGCAAGGAGAGTGCTTGTAGGAGGTCCAGTATCTCAGGCTTGTTTTTTTATCTCTTTGCCTGCTGAGTTCAGGAGGCCCCTTCTTCTGTATATTTCTCCATGTACATGCCTGTAGCAAAGGAATACCTGCTACTAGTTTATAAATGTTGATCTTTTTGCCTTGTGCCTTTTTAACACCTGTGTTAGGGCTATGAGGTCCCTTGGGGGTAATGCACTGGCCCATATAGTGGTAAGACCATCCACTACAGCTGCCCCCACCCTTCACTCACTGTTATACAAAGAGCTGCTCCCATTGGTGTACCAAGTGTATTCAGCATCTGGTAATGGTTGATCTGTTAAATCTTTCCTTGTACTGTGGGTTTCAGCCAGGATTTGATAACAGTCATGAAGTGTCATCCTAGCCTCTAGTCATGTTTCAGAGAGCAAGGTAGCTGGTTTTAGGGACATGGATACCCTGAACCATACTGGCTCCAGATTGAGCAGCAGGGCTTCGTAATGAGTCACTCAGGCATTTGAAAGCCACTTATCTGGCGATTGCCAGACAATTGCCTTTATGGCATGAGGAGCTA
The DNA here is from genome assembly GCF_017639785.1 of Mesocricetus auratus. Taxonomy (NCBI): domain Eukaryota; kingdom Metazoa; phylum Chordata; class Mammalia; order Rodentia; family Cricetidae; genus Mesocricetus; species Mesocricetus auratus. Next base: position 174,411 of record NW_024429256.1, on the reverse strand, counting down.
CCCCAGTGAGGGACTGCCCCAGTGTCAGTTTGTCTGAATCTTTTACTAGGGTTGCTATCACCAATATTATGAATAGCCATGGGGGCCACCCAATAGCCTTGCTGTCCAGTTTCTTTAAGAAGTAGGCCACTTGAAGAAGCACGCCTTTAATCCCAGCACTCGGGAGGCAAAGACAGGCTGGACCGGCAGCCTCCAAAACAATACAGAGAAACCCTGTCTCTTAAAAAAAAAAAGAAGAAGTAAGCCACTGGCCTCTTCAATGGCCCAAGCTTTTGAGTCACAACCCCCTTCACTATTCCTCTTTGCTCATCTACATACAGGGTGAAGGGTTTGGTCATGTCTGACAAGCTGAAGGCTAGAGCCGACAGAAGGGCTCACTTTATTTTGCTGAAGGCACACTGTTGCTCACCTCCCCAGTTAAATGGGACATTGGCCTTGGTGAGGGGATAGAGGGGTGCTGCAAGCTCCATGAATCCAGGTATCCATAGCTGGCAGAAGTCTGCACTGCCTAAGAACTCCCTTACTTTTCAGGCAGTAGTAGGAAGTGTGATTAGGACAACAGCTTGCTGGGGTCCCTCTGTTAGCCATTGCTGGCTGTCCTTTAGAAGGTAGCCCAAATAGGTGACCTTCTTTTTACATATTTGGGCTTTCTTTGCAGTTGCTCTGTATCACAGTTACCCCAGTCTTTTTAGCAGGGACACTGTACCTTTTAGACAGTCTTGCTCTGATTCCACTGCCATCAGTAGACCATCCACGGATTGGAGGAGGGTCAAATTCAGATAATGGACCCAAAAGTCTGCCAGATCTTGGTGCAAGGCCTCATCAAACATGGTGGGTGAGTTTTTGAACCCCTGTGGCAGTCAAGTCCAGGTGAGTTGCCCCGAGAACCCTATGTCTGGGTCCTTCCATTCAAACATGTACATGGCCTGGCTCTGGAGGCTCAGTCTTAAACAGAAGAATGCATCCTTGAGGTCTAGGACAGTGTACCATAAGTGGCCAGAAAGGAGTGTACTGAGTAAATTGTAGGGGATGGGTACCATGGGGTGTATGTCCTCTGCTCTTTTGCTGACTTCTCATAGGTCCTTTACTGGCCTGTAGTCCCCTGTGCCTGGCTTCTTTACCAGGAGGAGGGGAGTATTCCAGGGCAAGTGGCAGGGTTTTAAGATGCCCAATTGTAATAGCCTTTGCTTGTGTGGCCAAATGCCTTCCCTAGCTTCCTTGCTCATAGGGTATTGTCAAATTGTCACAGGGGAGGCAGATGGCTTTAAGTCTACAATCAGGGGTGGCTGATTGACAGTCAACCCCATTCCAACTATTACTGCCCAGGCCTGAAGGAAGTCTGTCAACCATTTGAGGGCCAAGAAGGGTATACTAGTCTGAGGATTCTCATGCAGCTGATATTCATCTTCCAGGTTTAATGTGAGTATCTGGAGCATTTCCCCTTCTGAGCCAGTGAATGAAGCCCCATCCTCGTGAAAATGGAGGGAGGTCGAGGAGTAAGATGTCTTCCTGACTCTCTGGGAGCCCTGGTGGGGGATTAGATTTTGGTTTCTCGATTAGGGGATAGAGGGAAGAGTGACTGGAGGATTCGGCAGAAGTTGTGGAGGGGAGGGATATGAGAGGGGTGGAGGATGGCCCGGGGATAGGCTTTGGGGTTTGTGTCCTGGATGGGGAGAGGAAAGGCTTGACTCTGCTGGGGGGGCCTGTAGTGAGCCTTCCCCAAGGGACAATATAGGCCACCTGGTCCTGATGACCATGTGGTCCAGGTTGGAGGACCCATGCTTTTTTTTTTTCGAAACAGGGTTTCTCTGTGGCTTTGGAGGCTGTCCTGGAACAAACTCTTGTAGACCAGGCTGGCCTCGAACTCACAGAGATGGAGGACCCATGCTTTAACCCTCATGATAATATCAAGGTTAAAAGTTCTGTCCCTCAGCCAGCTGACCTTGATGGTGGGCCATTCTGAGAAGCAGGATGTCTGCCATTACTTCTTGTGCAATTCTACTGACTTGTTGCACGCTTGGTCCAAGACTTCTTCTCAGTGATCTAGAGTGAGACTTAAGGGGTAGTTATTTGTTGACCTGTGGGGACACCAGACCTTGAGTAGAAACCCACTTCCCCTTTGGCCTGGGAGTAGGCATCTATGTAATGTTTACTGAAAATAATTTAGTGCTTTAAAACTTGATAGGGCTCAGATAAGGGCTGGCTCACTGAAATACCATGCCTTTTACACCTCCTACGGTTAGATGCCTCTTCCTGTTTTCCTGGGGTGTCTCCGCGATTATGGGGCCGGAGATTAGACCACCAGCCAGGAGGAAAGAATGGTATGTAGATGAATGGCAGGAGTCCTTAAAAAAGGGAAGCTCCTTTTTCTTAGAGAGACTTCTCCAGAGATTTCGCCGGGGACTTCTCCTGAGAGCTCTGCTAAGTGGACTGGGGTCTCCTCCTAAGCTGACTTGGGAAGATAAAGTTTTCTTAAAGCAACCGACCGGTCTCTGTGTCATCTATCCCGACCACCTCGCTACATTCTCGGATGCAGGCCGCACAGCAGGTGCGACATTGACCCATGGGTACGGTGACAAAAAATTGGACAAGACACAGAACAATTAACAGACAGACAGACAGACAGAGCAGAAAAGCCAAGCAGTGAGCCAGCTGATTGGCAGCAAACTGAAAGTATACACCGAGAGGGGAGTGTTAGACTGAAGCCAGACTCCCCAGGGAGGAGCGAAAGCTGGTCTCTCTCTTTCCCCCAGACTACTGTGGAGGGGGACACCAGAATAGGATCAGGGGTCTCAGGGCATGTCTGCCTCCCCCACTGATCCAACAAATTTTACGAGTCATGTCCAGACACAAATTCAGAGCCAGTCAAGCAGTAGACTGACATGCAAAGACAGGTATAGGCAATGAAAATGGGGCAAGCTCGCTCTTACCTCCAACCACTCTTGAAATTGAGTATGGGATGGCAGTCTCTCATCCCAGATGAGTGCCCACATGTTGGAGTCCCAAACTTTGGGATTCTAATGTATCCAGGTGGATGCCCCAGAAACTCAGACTCCAGACCAATGGATGTAACAAGCGAGGGATTTTATTCAGCAATTGCACAAATGGGCTCCAGGAAACATAGCCTCACTCCCCAGTGTGTTTATTTATGGAATAAGGACCGGTGTCATGGATGGATCACAAGCCATGGAGAGCATTTTAATCATAGTTTATTATAGCAAGACTGAAAGGGGGAAGACAGAAGACAGACATGACAGAGAGAGGGTGGAAGATGAGAGAGAGAGAGAGAGAGAGAGAGACAGAGAGAGAGAGAGAGAGAGACAGAGAGAGAGAGAGAGAGAGAGAGAGAGAGAGAGAGAGAGAGAGAGAGAGAGAGAGAGAGAGAAATTAAGAGAGCATAAGTATGCAGGGGTCTGTCCTTTAAATGGGTCCTTTGCACCTGCGTGCAGACTGGTTCTCACGTAATTCTGGGCTTGCCAGAGTATTGCCAGAGTGCATTGTGCCAGGTAACAAGGCAGGCCAGCATAATGCCTGAACATTTCACCCAGGTCAACATGGACCAGGCTGTGTGGGCAGAAATGTTTAGTAACTTTTTGCTGTTTCATAAAAAAGTGTCGCGTCTGCTGCGCGGCCTGTGTCCGAGAACGTGCGGAGGGTGTCGGGGATTGACAACACAGAGACTCCTTCAACGATGTAAAGAAAACTTTAAGCAGGCTCCAAAAAGGTTCAAGAAAACTTCCTAAGAAAGGCTCCCACCAGAGAAGCTTCTGCTCTCTCCTCTACCCTGGCTGGTTCTGCTCTGACCCCAGAAACTGATCTGGGCGTGGCAGAAGAGGCGGTTAGTCTCTGGACAAGGTCGAGCTCAGGGTGGTTTCTGCGGGCAGGCCTTTTCCAGGAACTTAATGCCCCCAGGCATTGTATTGTTTTTAGTAAACATGTTTTTAGTAAACATTGTCTTATAGCTGCCTACTCCCAGGCAGAAGGGGAAGTGGGTCTCTGCTCAAGGTCTGGTGTTCCCACAATTCACCCCTTTTTATTTTTAAATGAGGCACTCCTGGCTTAGGTCAAGTAGGGTCACCCTCCCTTTCCCGTCATTGGGGGACCTTGAACCCCTGTCTTAGGCGGGAGGGGTCTTCCCCACAGGTGGCCCGTCATCAGAGCACCCCAACTTTAAATCATCTGTAACCAACCTTCATGGCTATCGAGATTGCCATGGGCTAGGCTAAGCAATACTTGGTTACGGATCTCTTGCCTCTGGGACAAGGCACGTTTGAGCCCGGCATAAAGCCAGAATGCCTACCGCCACTGCCACCATTTCCAGGACCCCCATTGACATAGCGCCTCTCCATCACCGTACCCATCACCAGATCTGGGCCCTAACATTCTACCAGCCTTCGTCTGTTACAAGGGTAACCCACACGTGATTTACATTCTGTTACAAGGGTAACCCGCATGTGATTTACATTTACAATTTGATGAAGTTTACAATTGTTCCAAGATCTGCTCAGGAAAGCATTTAGAAAGTGCACTTGCACAGATACATTAGGTACAATCATTGATGTTACACATGTAGCATTATGAAAAATATGAACAATAGGCTTGTTGCACTATCCACAGAGCACCAATTTGTTCCTGTGGTGATGCAGTTTGTTGATTTAACGTCAGCTGATTATGCGACTTGAGTCAAAGTCTCCTTTTTGTCGCATTAGGACAAGTTGCACCTCTCTAGAAAAATACACTGGCCTAGTCGTGATTCCAGAAACAGGAACCATCAAGTCTGATATTTCAAGTGACCATGTCCTGTTCAATTACTTAAAAGAGGCTTTTGCCCCTCATCACAGTCCATACGAATGTCCAAAGGTTTTAAATGGGTCCTTTTTTCTCTATTGGCTTCATGATGAAAACTCATGGGTCCGGAAGGTTGATGCAGCAGGTCTGTTGAGAAACTGGAAATCTCGAACTGACTGTTTTCTTTCTTTCTTGGGCTCTAGATTCGATGACAGCAAGGTTCAGGAACACTGATTTAGGAGATCTCACTCAAACTGGCTTAGGTAGGCTCCCATGGACTCAGGTCCAGTTTTTCTCTGCTCCATGTCGAAGCTTTTATTCTTTTCCTACAAGAAAACACAAACATGCCCTCGACCCCAAATTAGGGTCTTCTCCACTGTTTAGTGCATTTGACCTGAACAATGGTTGCTCAAGTTCCATCATGCCAGAATCTGTCTGAAGCTCACTGGCATTCACATTATAAAATTTTTAAATGAGGAGTGTATTATTTGATGAGTCATGTGGGGACTGGGGACATTATTCCCCCTTTTTATTTTCTAAAAAATTTTCTTTTTGAACTGTTGAAGCTGAACCATAACAGTAGAAGGATTTGTCTACCCTCCTTGGTTAACTATCTAGGTAAATTGGGATTACTACTTAGATTATTTGTAGATGCCCATTAAAAAGGACATATCCATTAAATATTTCCCAAAAACTTCTGAAAATCACTCAAAGATTGTAAACTATACTGTGTCCAAATAACTTTTGAAAATTATTTGAAGTCTGTGAGCAGTCTTTCCCAATCTAACCTGTAGAGCTCTCACTAGCTGACAAGGCCTTATTTGTATCTTAAATTTTTCTGTTAAAATATTAACAGACTGGCTGGATGTTCCTTTTGTCTATATTTAAAGCAATCTAGGTAGCTTCTGAACTATTTTTGAAGGGATTTAAGTATCCTTTTAATCATATAAGCAGTTCACACTCACGCATTCACAATCACATTTCATACATACCGGTGTGGCCACACCATACATTCAGAACATACATGCATCTTTCAGTCATCCTTTTTCCCTAGGTCATGATTAGTCTGTTGCAATGAAGCTACCTTAATTGAAATCTATGTAAAAGAACAACTCCAGCCAATCCTTGAACTAAAAGGTTAAAAAGTCCTGTATGTTCTTTATCATTCCTCCATTTGAGCTACAGTCATGGGGTACAGCTGTACCTACTCCTTGTAACTGTAGATGCAAGGTAGAGAGGCCAAGCTTTTGGCCAAAAGTTTTTAGAGATGACTCACAAAATAGAACTTAAAGGTAAACAAAATTTTCCATTCTATATACCTTTGTCTTTTTCTTTTTCTTTACTTAATACCAGTACCTTTTTACTGTTACAAATTTTTTGTTTCACCCATTTTTTTTCAGGGTTTCTCTGTATTGTTTGAGGCTGTCAGTCCAGCCTGGCCTCGAACTCACAGAGATACGCCTGCCTCTGCCTCCCCAAGTGCTGGGATTAAAGGCGTGTGCCACCACCGCCCAGCTTGTTACCAATTTTTTTTCTGTATTATTTGGAGGCTGTCTTGGAACTTGCTCTATAAACCAGGCTGGCCTTGAACTCAAGAGATCTGCCTGCCTGTGTCTCGCGAGTACTGGGATTAAAGGCGTGTGCTGCCAACGCCCGGCTATTCACCCATTTTCAATCCAACTTTCAACCCAGGATGTTTCCTCATGCAAAAAGCCTTAAGATTTACACAATCCACCCTCCAATTGAGGGCAATCTCTGGGTTCCCCTTTTTCCCCCCCGACCTTAATGTCAGGCTAAGGCCTAGAGATTTAATCCAATTCCCCCCCATCTGAGGGCAATCTCTCAGGGTCCCCTTACTTTCCTGACCTTTGTCAGGTGAAGGCCTGGAGATTTAATCCGGTACCCCTAGCTTGGTACCCCCTTTTTAACACATCCACATAGCCTTACTGGCTAGCCTTTTAGATCTCTCAGTTCCCCTTCACTTTCCTGACCTCAGTGGATCAGGCAAAAGACTGGAGATTTTTTATTTTATTTCTTATTTTACCCTTTTTTTCTTTTTTTCTTTTTTTTTTCTTTTTCTTTTCTTTTTTTTTTTTTTTTTTTTGAGACTGGGTTTCTCTCTATCCTTTTGGAGGCTGTCCTGGAACTTGCTCTATACACCAGGATGGCCTCATTCCTTCCTATCTCTGCCTCCCGAGTGTTGGAATTAAAGGCGTATGCCACCAACACCCGGCTCTCTGAATATCATAGCAAACATCCTCCCAATCTGGGACATTTAAGCCTTCCCCACTAATGAACCATGGGCTCCCTCGTTCAATCCATTTTAAAAAGCCTGCCATGGTTGTAGTCCCCTGTTCTTCAAGCAACTTTTTTACGTGATACTGTAATTTAAACTTCCAGGGACTATTTCCCATTGTTTATTTTCCTATTTTCCTCCATCTGTCCCTAGCTGGCAAAAGGGACGACCCCGTCCACTTACCTCGCTTTCACGATCTCGGTAGGACCTCCAATTGTCGCGTCTGCTGCGCGGCCTGTGTCCGAGAACGTGCGGAGGGTGTCGGGGATTGACAACACAGAGACTCGTTCAACGATGTAAAGAAAACTTTAAGCAGGCTCCAAAAAGGTTCAAGAAAACTTCCTAAGAAAGTCTCCCACCAGAGAAGCTTCTGCTCTCTCCTCTACCCTGGCTGGTTCTGCTCTGACCCCAGAAACTGATCTGGTCATGGCAGAAGAGGCGGTTAGTCTCTGGACAAGGTCGAGCTCAGGGTGGTTTCTGCGGGCAGGCCTTTTCCAGGAACTTAATGCCCCCAGGCATTGTATTGTTTTTAGTAAACATGTTTTTAGTAAACATTGTCTTACAGCTGCCTACTCCCAGGCAGAAGGGGAAGTGGGTCTCTGCTCAAGGTCTTCAGGGTATAAACTTTATCTGTAATACTGTCACAAAACAGGCTCTAGCCAGTGTATTTTATCATTTTTTTTAAATTTTGGTTTTTTGAGATGGTGTTTCTCTGTGATTTTTCGAGGCTGTTCTGGAACTAACTCTTGTAAGATCAGGCTGGCCTCAAACTCAAAGAGATCCACCTGCCTCTGACTCCCAAGTGCTGGGATTAAAGGCATGTGCAACCATCAACTGGCTTAGCCAGAGTTTTGAACAGACTAAAATGAAAGAGATCTCTATTATTCTGGATGAAGAAAATGGAGGCTTGAGAAACAGATGAATGTCCTAGGATTAGAAGGAATAATAAATTAGGAATACAAAAAAAGGATTAGGACTAAAAAAACTCAAGAGTTAGAGCCCAGCTATGAGTACCAGATACTGAGATACTCTTGTTTTATGATACAAGAAGACAGAGGTACAAGCAGTCTGTCAAAGAACATGTAGAATGTCTCTCCTTGCCTAAGGTCATTCAGATGAACAGAAAATGATGGCAGTTGTTTGCTTTTAATGATACTTATTCTATCTGCAGACTGTGCTCCTTCACCTTCCACCATGCACATCTGGGACTAAAATCCCAGTGACCGCTCATCATCACGAGTCTACAACTGGGTAGAGAGTGCACAAATTGTTCAGTTAGACTATTTTCAATATTCTCAAACTCTTCAAAGTCCAGTATTAATTGATACTTAAGCCCAAAATTACAGCAACCTCCCTTCCAGTAATGTAACAGTACTTCAGGCCAATTCTTTGAGTTCTATTTAAAATTGTAAAAAACAAACAAACAGAAAACTCTATATTACACTGAAATTTAAATTTCATCATTAATATTTTAAACACTAATGCACCATCGCCCTTATATTCCCCTAACAGAAAGCTATCCAAGCTTTTCTTTTTTGAAAGAACAGTGTTGTCATTAGACTGATCCAAGTAGAAAGAGCACATTCTGCATATCCTGTTTATCTCCCTTTGCTGGAAGCTGTTTCCTTCCCCCCCTCAATGCTCCCCTAATTTAAATGGAAACTCCTTTTCAGGTACTGCTGCCCTGTCTTCTGAGCACAGCAGGGGGTCCAGAGCTGGGTTCAGTATGACCTATCCCTGTCCCTGGAGTTGTGGCCCTGAATCTGCAGGGTCTCTTTGCTGAGCTTCTACCCCTGAGACTTTTGGCTCTGGTTCACACTACAGCCTAGATTCCTGCTGCTCACTCTGTCAGGAGGGCCATGGGCACTCAGGGGTCAGGTGGGCTCTCTGTCCCAGGACATGGTGAACTGTCCTTACTGAAGAGGTCCATGTTCTCCCCTTTCTGCATTCCCATGGTGTCAGCCAGTAGCACTGGTCACACCCATCAAGCCTTGTTGCTGCATACTTTAAAAATCAAATACTTCCCACTTGTTCACTAGAAGGAGCAGAGAACTGAGCAGGCTTTATATGCACACACGGGGACAGCTTCTTCTTGGACCCCAGGTTAGGCACAAACCTCATCCAAACATCTGTTTTCAAATACAGAACCTTTGGGGGGGTAGAAAGAAAAGTTAAAGTGGCTCCTTTCTGACTCAGGGAGAAAACAGCAGCAAATGACCTTACAGGTAGAATTTGGGAAAGGAGGAAAAGGGGAGGTCTGTGTTAAAATGGGCTAGGGTGTGGTGGTAAAGGAGACATGTGGATGGAGAAGGAGAAGGGGACAAGGGAAGGCGGGAAGGGATTTCTCCCAGTGCTACAAAGAAATGCCTCTGTATAAAAGGGACACACATTGCACACTGGCAAATTATAAAGGTAAAGGTTGAAACCCCATGTTAGCTCAGGTGTTGCAATTCAATTGGACATGTTAACTAGTTGAACGAAAGTGGGCCTTTTATGCCTGGGCCTTGGTAATCAGCCTCAGAAGGAGGAGGTTGTGGTCAAATAAGGCAACAGACCATGGTGGCTAGCTTTATGAATATAATCTAATGGTTTATAGCAAGCCGAGGGATTCGGGAGAAGATCAAGTCATGTGGAAGCCACATGCCTGAGTGGGCTAGTATCTTATGATGCTGGGGGTGGCAGAGATTTCCAAGGTGCCATGGGATTATGAGATGTACATAGCCAGGCTTTAGGCAAGATGAAGGATTGGTGGAAGTTTGTGGCCTGGTATTGGGACAAATGCAGGGATTAGTGGGATTCTGTATCTGCAGTTTTTTTTTTAATGTATGGCGGTTTTGGACACCTGTGTGTTGAGGGCCTGAAAATAACTGATATGGGTATTAGAATAGTAAGGGTGTGGAGCCCCACCAATTGTAGTTCAAGAGCCTAAAATCCCCTCCTTTTGTTTACTATTGGTAAACAATCAGGTGTCTGGACAGGGGTGATTTTATCATTAGAGTACTTATTGTTGAGTGGGGAAATCGAAATCCTTAGGGCAAAGTTGACCTTTCCCATTAGGATATAATCTAGAATGCAGGCCCTGGTAACATACCAATGTACAGGTAATCCTATAACAACAACTGATTAAAAGTTGGATTAGAAATCTTTGCATCTGTTGTTGAAGAAATCTAGACAAGAATTGTATAAGGTTTATAAGGTTATACTTTGTGACTAGTAGGATAGAGAAAGGGAGAAATGGGGCTAAGAAGGGTAGCATCCAGTTCCATTTTGGACTGTCACTGATCCACTGGCCAGAGGCGTCAAGGTACTACTTCCATGATTGGAGATCCACAATGGGGAATGTTCTTCTGTATACAGGTTTCTCTTATTGATAAATGAATAGAACACTGATTGGCCAGACAGGAAGTGATGTAGCTGGGAAGTAACTTGCCACTAGCTAACCATGGAGCTCTGGAAGTCTGTACAGACAGATAGGAAGTGATGTAGCTAGGCAGAATCAGGATGTGGGCAGGAACAAACAAATTGCTATTTTCTCTGCAGAGATGATTAGCAGTTACCATGTATTGACGTGTATCAGAGGAAGGAGTAAGAGGTCTGGACCTTTCTCAGTTAAGATAAGGTCACTTGGAAATATTTATATTAATAGAAATGTGTTAATAATTATGACACAGATAGTCAATAAGAAAATCTAGTCACTGGCCAATAATTTTATATTAAATGTAGCATCCATGTGCTTCTTTGGGGCTGAGAAGTGTGGAGGGAACAGCCAGGACAAAGAACCTCACATTACAGACCCATTTGATGTTGATAGATGATAAGTGGATATTATCATAAAGTAATGACCACCATCCTAGAAGCTACAACCCCAGAGGTCCTAGATAATAAAGAGAAACCTAAGAGGGACATACATGGATCCCTCTAGGAAGGGGGAAAATATATGATATCCTGAGTAAATTGAGAGTGTGAAGGATGGGAAAAGAGAGTGGAGGGAGAGAGGGGAGGATGAGAGGGTTGTGGAGAAAATGTATAGCTCAATAAAAAAATTTTTAAAAATAGTGACATGCTTCATGCATATCTCTTTTCAGTGGAATTGCAAACTGCCATTTTGGTCTCTGTTTAAATTAGGGTCATGCTGCCTAGTTTTATGTTACCTTGACACCAGCTAGAGTTATATGAATGAAGATAACCTGAATTGAGCAATGCCTCCATAAAGTCCACATGTAAGGCAATTTCTTAAAGGGATTCTATGGTTCCATGCCTGCTACCCACAACCATCATACTGCCCCTCAGGTGCCAATGCTGAGGAGCACTTGGGATATCCCTTCACTGGCATCTTGAACTGATTCCCTACTTAACTACTTGGTGTGATTCAACCTTTCAGAGCCTCCAAAGCCTGACATCCATTTCATCTAGTCTCATTCAATTTCCTCCTATTATCTGCTAGGAAGTGTGCAGGCAGCTAATGGCATTCTGAGGTAGATGTATTGGCCTCCAGGCCCTTGAAACTCACCAGCGTCCTCCCCAGAGTGAACATTCTTTGGTATTTATGGCAGAAATTCACAAAGATAAGAAATTCTTAGGTGCTAAAGTTCCATCTAGACCTCTGCCCAGGATTTGTAGGCTAGCTGTGCAAACCTTTCCAGTGACTATGTCCCATCTCTACACCCAGGCTATGTGACCCAGCAAAAGTTCTAGGTACCCAGCTATACAGTAAAAGGACACTACCCCATGCCAGAATCTGACTCTGGCAGGCCTTTCCTTCTCCAGATTCCCTCTGTGTTGGTAAAAATAATTAGATTGCATTCCTGAAACTAGCCTCCAAGGTCCATTGCCTTATTTGACCACTTTCTCTCTCTGCCTGAGGCTGACTACTAAGGTACAGCTATTAACAAGCAATCAGAAGTTCCCTTTGGCTCACTTAATTAATATACACAATTAAAATTAAATACCTCATCCTGACAAAAGATTTCCCATTTACCTTTATAGACTACCATTTGCCTATGGGCCATGTGTATCTCCCCTTTATCTAGAGGCAGGCCTTTGCCCCTTTGGGACAAATATCGCTGCCACTTTTCTCTTGTTCCTTCACTTCTTTCTTGTCTTCTATCACCTGTGTTTCCTTTTTATTCCCTGCCCTCTGTCCCTCTGGGGAAAAGAAATCTCCTTTATGCTGCTAACCTGAGGTTCAGAGGTCCTGAGTAGCTATTCTTCCTTTCATACCCTGTGACTTCTTTTCTTTTTTTATGGAGACAAGTTTTCACTACATGTCCCTAGCTGATCTAGAACTCAAGATCTAGAAAACCAGCCTGGCAACATTTTATACAGATCCACCTGCCTTTGCCCCTGTCTCTGGAGCACTGGAATTAAAGGAACATGCCTTCAAGCCTTGCCTAGCATGCAGTATATTTTAGGAAATTATAACAAGAAGGACTGCATGTTTGATTCAAATACACTTTATTTTTCAATCCTTGGGATTAGATATAAGGCCTTGCAACATGCTATGCAAACCTACCCATGCTGTACACCAGTCCTCCACTTCTAGTCATGGCCTCTACCACTGAGCCATGCCCCCATTATTTTTTTTTACATTTGTTTATAGGTACATTTATTCAGAGAGAGAGAGAGAGAGAGAGAGAGAGAGAGAGAGAGAGAGAGAGAGAGAGAGAAATAGCACAAGTATGAAGTTTTAAGTACAACTTCTAGGAGTCAGCACTTTCCTTCTACCATGTGCATGTGGGTTCCAGGGATGAAACTCAGCCAGCACCTTTCCTGACCCAGCTTGCTGCCCTGTACAACACAGTGCCTTCAGAACTTCTCTGATGACACCTTGACATTCCACTATGTATGTGAATCCCAGCAGTGTTCAGCCACTGCTTTCTTTCTCCTGGCATCTCCAGTCATCAGCCTCTCCTGCCACATGAGTGGAAACTGGTGATGCCTGTGGTTTTTGTCCCTGTGGCCTCGGGGCCACTCACTGATACTTCAGGACTGCAAACAGTTGTCCTGCCAACCTGAGTCATGGTTCCACAGAGTACTTGAAATCACTGGAACATATTGTAGAATTTTTCAGTTGAGCTTTGCATCTTGGGAATGATTTTGTAAAGGCAATAAAAGTGGCAAACCCTTTTGCTGAGACAAAACAAAGTCAGTCTTTTCCATGACCCTCTTCCACAGACAAAAAAAAAAAAAACCCTCACCTTACAGGCCTGGTGAAGATTGATGCAGTTCCTGATACTTGTGCCTCCAGTGCTAGTAGAGACTTTGGTATGGCTTTATATGGACTGGTACCTGTATAAAATTTATCCTTCTCAGATCTCTGAAAGTATTAATGGTTGTCAGCTTGACACCATCTGGCAGTCAAATCCACAAGACTGTAGTCAGCTTGGTAGGTCATTTTATTTATGTAAAAATAAAGCCTTAAAATGTCTCCTAAGTAAGGATCAAAGGAGGTAAAAATATAAGATCTACTGTTCAACCATAAGATCAAGGTTATTAGGTTTATTTTGGTTGTCATCTAAGTATAAACTTAAAGGGCTTTTCTTTTCTTTTTTTCTTTCTTTTTTTTTTGTTTTTCAAGACAGGGTCTCTCTGTATTGTTTTGGAGGCTGTCCTAGAACTAGCTCTGTAGACCAGGCTCGCCTCGAACTCACAGAGATCTGCCTGCCTCTGCCTCCCGAGTGCTGGGATTAAAGGATTGCACCACCAAGGACCAGCTCTTTAATTGCTTTTCATCAGGCCAAAGACACCTCTGTCCAATTCATACCTGGCTCCCTCGATAGAAGACAAATGTAGCCCAAATCTGTAGTTTCTGCTAGGAATCAAAATACAGTTACCCAGATATCTACTTTTTCTGCAATGTAGATTTCAGTACCTATTGATAATGCTAATGTGTCTATAACCTTTATGTCCTTTTGTATAATAAAATTTACATAGACTTCAGAGGATCAAAAGTCACACACCTTGGATCCACTTCACAGGTCCAAAGGATTCCAGACAAGTACACCATGTTGTCCCACCTGTCTGTTCCTGAGAATGAGATTTTCTCTCCTGGTCATGGGATTCCTGACCTTCCTGATCACTAAAACTATGGGTCTAAAGAGTTCTAATTTAAATACACAAGTTTTAACTTCTGTACCCAGTTTAAACATGACTTAAACAGGTTTCTGCTTCTGGCAGATGCATCTGAACATCAGGTTCTGACCACAGCCTGCTCTGAAACACTTTGAGCCCTAGACTTGCTGTGGATGTGAACCACTTCAGCTGATGTGGACATCCCCTGTATCTTCAACACAGTCTGCCAATTAGCTGCTCCTGGAGAGATACCCCATTGCCTGAATTCCTTTTTTGCTTTTGACTTCCATTTCAGCCTTCTTGGGTCCCCTAACTGCATCCCAAAGTCAGCAGAAACTAGTATGGAAAAGAATACATCGCCCCCCTTTTCCCTGGTTGAGATGCTAAGTCAAGAGGAAACTCCCTTACATAGGGAACAGAATGATAAGATACAAATGTCATTCCCACAGAAAAATCTGTTGGGAAATGACAATGCCTATTAACAACCCTTTGAGCCTCCAACAGGCAAGACTCAGGATTGAGTCCTGTCATGGGTACATGGAGAAGGGGGGAATGTAGTGACCAGTTCCCCATTTTAGCATCCATGACAGCCTAACATGTGCTTGCATGTACTTGATGCTCCTGTCCTGCTCACTAAGGTCAGATGCCCTCCTCGTGGCAAGGAACCAATCACAACTTAGCTGGTAGTGCTGTGCTTTATGGCTCTGGGTATGATTTATGGACAGTGCACAACAGTGACCTGCAGAGCATAGCAACTGCCCTGGGAGGGCCTGTGGGCCATAACAACCAGTTGACCAATCAACACAGGGCAGGTCACCCAAACCTAGAAGCACACCAATCCTGAGACTGTTTCATACCTTTAGACACTCTCCTTATGCTGCCCTTTAAAGTCCCTGCCTCAAGGTTTCTTGGGGTCTTTCTCCAGCCATTGCCATGGTGGCAGGATGAAGGGCCTGCGCTAATGGGGTTAGCTCGTTAAACGTCTACAATAAAAAAAACTCTTTGCTTTTGCATCAAAATGAGCCTCTTGGTGATTTTAGGGTTCAGAATTTGGGTACAATATATGGAAGAATTACAGGAGTCAGTTCGTCCTTCCTTGTAGGCCCTGGTTACCAAACTGAGGTCATTAGACCTTACTTGCTGAATGATCCCAGGACCCTAATGGTGTCTCAAGGTTCAAGCAAAAATGTAATTGCCAGCACAGGCCAGAGGTTGTGAGTCCTCAAGCTGGAATTGCAAGAGTTGTACTGCCAGATGTTTACCCTGGGAACAGAACTTGGGTCTTAGGTAAAAGCAGCATGTGCTTTTAACTGCTGAACCATCTCTCTAGCTCCCCATAATCTCTTTTTAGAACAGCAAATTACTGCCAACTATTGCATCACACACAACTTTAGTCCGGTATTCACAAGCAGAGGCAGATAAACCTCTGTGAGTTTGAGGCCAGCTTGCCCAGTCTACAAAGAAAATTTCCAGGACAGCTGGTATTGTTATACAGAGAAACAAAGAAACTTCATTTTCTACAAACTCAGGTGGAGTGATGATGCAACCCCTCCAACCTCCTGGAGCTATGAAGTTGGTAGGTCTTTTCTTAAGGCCCAACACAATACTCAGGGATTCAGAGATATCCTCAGCTACATAGAAACTTCATAGTTATGTCATAATAAAAGGAGGGATGGTTTCACTGGCTAGCTGGCTGAGTGTATAAAGGTGCTTGCTTGGCAAGCCTTATGATTTGTTATATTCCTGAAACTTTCTGGATATGGAAGAAATAATGCATCCCACAAAGCTGTTCTCTGATGCCACATGTGCCAAGACTTCAGGAACAACTATCAACAATGACAAACTGAAATTAAAAAATAGGTCTTTAACTTTAATAGTGCTGCATCTGGGCTAGTGAAGTCTTGGCCAGGGTGTCATATGCACCAAGGCCCCAACAAGAAGCTGTGGCTCTATCCACTAATGGCCAAAATCCAAAGAAAATGCCTGCATATATCCACTAAGGGTCAGAGTGACTGTCAGGTGTGGGCTCTATTTAAACCATGCAGGTCCTGATCCTTGACTGACCCAGCAGAAACACAACCTTCATTGATTCATATGAGAAAATCCTAGCCCAGCTATGGGGTTTCAAAATTCCTACCTGGAAAAACAAAATTTTTTCATTTTGTTTTCTTGTTGTTTGAGAGTGGGTCTCATGTAGCACAGGCTGATCTGAATCTCCCCATGTGGCCAAGGATAGCCTTAAACTCCAGATCTTCCTACCTACTCCTCCCAAGTGCTCAGATGTCAAACATCCCATTGGGCTGCAATTTCTGCAGAGCTCCTAAATCATTACAAAACAGCATCTCCTGCCCAATAGCAGCCTCTTCTTGGAACTGCAAGCAGCTCTGTGGGCATATGGCTGTGCTTTCTGGTACTCTGCCACCGCTCCCATCATAAATACCTGAACCAGACCCATTCTGGCAGAGACCCCTTGATGGTCAGTTTCTGTTGTCAACCTGACACAATCTAGGATCACCTAGGAAGTGAAGAATTGCCTGGATCACACAAGCCTGTAACCATGTCAATGACAGATTGTCATGATAGTTCTGGAGGAGACCTGGCAGCCCTTTCCTATTCCAGAGTTCCTGTCTTAGCCACCATTACCTACCCCTAGCTGAGTCCCTCATTTGCTCCTAGGCACTGGCCTTCCTTCCCTTAGGAGGCTTCCCTCCTTTGCCTGAAACAGAAACCTCTTATGGGAAGGGACAGTTAGAGATCAGGCCACCTTCCCTTTGATATCCTTTCTTAGAGGTCTGGGGGAGATGCACGAGTTTTAAAATTGTCTATAGAGCACAAGCAGATTTTGTCAAAGGGGACAGTCACATGCATCAGACACAGGAAATTAACACATGTCTGCTGGACCACCTTCAACACTGAGCAATCTTGATGGGCCTATGATTCTGTGTGCTATGGAGGTGCCAGCAACTGACTCCCTATGGCATTCTCAGGATGTGATTGTTTACTACACCTGTTACTTTGGACTTAAGGAAACTCCAAGGTTTTACACTGGTGTAAGTCTACAAAGTTTACAGACTGCAAAAGCATCACCAGAAGCAATGGTGTGTGCCAGGTACTGTAGCATAAATATTAACAACCCAGAGACAGTTATTGGGGTTAAAGCTGAAGGTCAGAGAAGCAAAGCAGTCAGCCACTAGAGCGTTATCACCTCCACCAATGCTCAGACTGAAGGAGCGATCCATGAACCTCAGACTACTCCCAACTGCACTGCTCCTCAGACTCCTTGAGCTCCTGTCTCCTCCTGCCTTATCTTCCTCTCTAGTGCTGGGATTAAAAGTGGGGGATCCTAAATGCTGAGTTTACCTTTGTGTCAGTTCTGTTTCTCTTTTAGACTGGATCAGTTTCATATAGGTCAGGGTAGCCTTGCACAAAATGTGATCAATCCGTCTCTGTCTTCCCAGTGTTAGGATTAAAGGTATGTATCACCACAATCTGGATTCTATGACTAACTAGTGTGGCTTCTGGAATTAAAGGTGTGTAGCACCACTGCCTGGCCTCTGTGCCTATAGCTAGCTTTGCCCATGGGTGGGGATATCCATGAGATGGTCAGGGGGTCTCATGGACCAGGGGTGTTTAAAAGCCTCTCCCTGTCAGTGAGATGACATCATATGATAAATATTCTGGTCTATCAGCTATTCCTGTGATCCCAGGTGCTATTCATAGGGAAACTGGGGAGGGGACACACTATTTTTTAAAAAGGCTGACAATATTACAGTAGGTTTTAAATAACAATGATTGCTCCCAACAATTCCTCCCACTTTTCCAAGTAAGAAGGTGAGCTATTGGTACTTCTCACGACTGAGTGGAAGCAGGGGTCCTTACCCTCCTGGATGGTAATTGTGACATATATCCCAGAGCACACTAACCCAGCCTTTGCAGGAAAGCTTACTTAGGCCCGTCATGTTGTCCTTTTGTGGAGGGAAGTGTTTTTGACAGTGACCTTCATGAAACCACGTATACTCCCATGAAGCCCAGGATAGGCACATTTTGGTAGCATCTTCACTGCATTTTCAGGGTGCACCTCAGTGGGAGACATTTTAATTTTGTCAGTAGTAAAAGGACGTTCCCTGGAAAGTTATCCCCTTGATTGTGGGTTGTCACCTTCTAAAGGCATGACCATGATCCTTGAGGTCAAGCCTGTGATAGTGAGTTTGGGTAGGTTTTGTTGTCAGGGAGTCGATCTGTTGGCTGATAAAGTTAGTTAACCTCTTGATGCCCCAAGGGCCAAATGTGAGCAACATTCAAAAGCCAGCAAGGCATCCTAAAATGGAAGGGAGTAAAGTGGTAAGCAAGAGTGGGGCTGAGAACCAATTTTTGGAATCAGCCTAATTCCTGTTCCTAGGCCATAGAACATAGGGACAGAATTTAAGTGGGGTGAATAAATGTAGGTTAAAGGCCATCTTGACAGGCCCACCATTCTCAGGGATCAATAAGCAGAGGAGTTAGTATCCTGGAAGAGAGTGAGTTTGCAGAGGTGAGGGAATTTGGAAAGTGGGTTGGGGGAGGGGCTATGCAGATTCAGGGACTCTGGTTTTGCATGTTTCCCTGGAGCTGGTTTGGACAGCTTTCCATGGTTTCAGGTCCAGTTTTTTCTTTGCTCCACGCATTTTACAAAATGTTCTGGTCGTCACCAAGTTTTTTTCTTTTTCTGTAAGAGAGCACAAACATTCCCTTCACTACAAATTGGGTCTTTTCTACTGCCTAATGTATTGATGTCTTTATCTGACCTGGAGAAAAGTTACTTAAGTTCCATCATGCCAGAATATGTAGTTTGCTGACATTCACATTTAAAAATTATAAAATGAAAAGTATGAGTTAATACATCATGTGGAGACAATGGTGATTTTATAGCCATTTTGTAAGCGGCATGTGACTAAGTTTCATTGTGAAGTGTATCTGAATAGCTACTTCCATACCTGCGGAGCCGGTGGCTAAGACCCCGGATACTCCAAGACCCACGGGGCATGAATTAGATGACTCTCTTATGTCTAGGAATAAGATAATCTATGAGATTCCTTCGTGGAATAGATTCTACATCTGGGAGAAGTGTGGCTAATACACATAACCTTGTCCAATTTGTAGGTAACATGGAATAAGTCATTTCATTTTCACATGTAAAAATGTAACAGGTGGAGATTAGTGACATTACTATTACTCCCTCATTTTTGTTTTATAGAAGTTGTATTTTTAAGGAGCTATGAGTTGCTCCACAACTTCCTGAGGGCTGTAAGGAATACCTGTTGTGATTAATTTTTTATTGAGCACAAAATAGTTGAATGCCTTATTTGAATATAGACCTATTGTCTGTTCTTTATTTCTTTTGGAACTCCCATACAAGCAAAACATTTCAAACAGTGATCCATCACGTGCTTGGTAACTCTCTCAGTTTGTGGTGACCATCAAAGAACCTGAATACCTATCAACTCCCATGTGTACATTTTTTAATTTGTCAAATTCTGTAACATTTGTCATAAATGATTAGGAAGTAGGCCTCTAGGGCTCATGTTTAAATTAGTTATAGATAAATATTGTATGCACGCATCATTGTTTGATGATTTTGACATGCAGTCTCTCTAGTTAGACCAAATTTCTTTTTTAGACCTTTGCTATTTTGATGATGAAAATTGATGAGACTGTAGAGCTCTCTCCACCAGAGTTAAAGTTACTAACTTTGTTAATTTATTTGTTGACACATTTTCCCTACCCAGTGGGCTGGAAGGTTTGAATGAGCTGTTATGTTACCCACAAAACATGGCAATTGCATGTTGAAATTGTTTAAATAATATTTTAACCTGATCATGGTTAGTTTCAATGTACTGAACTATCTTCATTATTTGAAGAGATTAAAAACATAATGATTGTTAGTATACAATTAAATGAATCATTTACTAGCATTTTAAAAACCATTGTAACAGTCCATAATGTGACTATCTGAGCTGAAGCCATAGTTGTTTATTCCATACATTTTTACCATCTATACCATAAATTGTTTTTTTATTTAGAATAACCATTAGTAAATCTTAGCATAACATTTTTTTACAGGACTGTTTTTTTACTATTTGAGAATATAAAAGAATGTATCAGGTCAAAGTGTAACAGACTATGAACTATAAACTGATTATGGATACTCCCTGAAAATTGAATAAAAGTAATTTTTCATGAATCACTGTTTTGAAACAATAGATCAAGTTGTTGTTTAGTATACATAGCATGTATTGAGGGACCAAAAAATAAAATTAATAAAAGTTTAAAAACTTGAACCCTGAATCTATACAGAGAGAGGGAACTTCTAATGGTAAAAGAAGATTTAATTCCTTAATTCAGGAGTGTTAGAGCCCCAACTGTTTACCATTACTGTTAACATGCCCTTGCTAATTGGTGGTCAAAAATTCCTCTGCCAGTTGTAAAGATTACCTGGTCCAGAGAATAACTAACAGACCTTAAAAAAAGGACATAAACATTGAATATTTTCCAACTACTTTTGAAAATCATTTAAAGATTTTAAACTATCCTTTTTGATTTTTAAAATTGAGGTTTAATTTTTATTAGAATATAACATATGTCCCAAATAAGATTTAATTTTTATTAAAATATAACATGTCCCAAAAACCTTTTGAAAAATCACTCAAAGTTTGCATGTAGTTTTCCTCATTAGCTGACAAGGCCTCATTTGCATCTCTAATTTGCATCTACACAGACACATTTGGGGGTGGGACCCAACCAATTGGCAGTTCCCTGAAAAAAAAACTTTTTAAATCACGTGTTATCTTTTATTTGCTAGATTTCCTTTTTTGCTAACTATAAAAAATTTAGGAGGATTTCTGCATCATCTCTTTTTAAACATCACAGAATTATCCATACATATTTTCTTGGGTCCTAGGCTATGCTGTAAGCTTCTGGTATTTTCTATTGACTGGCTCTGAAGGCTTAAATCTTTCCTCTTTCCTGTTAAGACATTAACTGCCTGGCTGGATGGCTGGATGTTTCTTTTGGCTCTATTTAAAGCAACTTAGGTAGCTTTTTAACTATATTTAAAGTGATTTAAGCATCCTTTTAATCCTATCCAAGGCAATTAGAACAGTTGTTTTCATCAACATTTACGCATTTACACTTCACATACCATACATACTGGCATGGCCATGCCTATACATATAGATCATGCACGCATCTCTTTCATCTATCCTCTTGACCAGGTTATGATTAGTTAGTTGAAATGAAGCATCCTTAATTGAAGTCTCTTTTAACACAGCACCTATAGCCAATCCTTGAACATCCAAAATCTGAACAAATCCAAATTGATCTATGTTGGTTTTTTTATAAGGTCTTAAAACAGTTTCTGACTGGCTGTATTAATAGCATTTTCTATACATTTGTCTGGGCATCAGCCATGGCAGCAGTTCTCAAGGCTTCGAGCTTCCTAGGCTCTGGCTCTGAACTTCCTCAGCCCTGGCCTTTGGGCCTGAGCTGGCCTGCTGTCGGATACTTGCAGCCATTTTTTTCTCCTGCACACTGGACTTTAGGTTCTTGCTGGTCTGACATCTGAACAAAACCTTTAATAGACTGTCGCACCTGCTGTGCAGCCTGCATCCGAGAATGTAGCGAGGTGGTCGGGATAGATGACACAGAGACCGGTCGGTTGCTTTAAGAAAACTTTATGCTTCCCAAGTCAGCTTAGGAGGAGACCCCAGTCCGCTTAGGAGAGCTCTCAGGAGAAGTCTTAGGAGAAGTCTCTCCAAGAAAAAAGAGCTTCCCTTTTTTAAGGACTTTTGCCATCCATTTACATACCATTCTTTCCACTTCTCACCCTCCTGGCTGGTGGTTTAATCTCCGGCCCCAGAATCGGGGAGACACCACAGGGGGCAGGGACAGGAAGAGGCATCTAGCCATAGGGGGTGTGACAGTCATGGTATTTCAGTGAGCAAGCCCTTACCTGAGCCCTATGAAGCTTTAAAGCACTGAATTGTTTCCAGTAAACATTACACAGATGCCTGCTCCCAGGCCAAAGGGGAAGTGGGTTTCTGCTCAAGGTCTGGTGTCCCCACAATAGACTCATTTGTGTAGCCTTCCTTTCTACAATGTCTAACATGGCCTGGCATGCTGCATTAGGATTCTCACAGGCTAGTTGTCTCAATCAAAAGGTTAACATCTGTATCTCCCATTATTTTGGATGATGTTTGTAGTTGCCTAAAGACAAAAATTTTGAAGTACAAATTCATACATTCTAGTCCATGCCAACTATCCTGTCTGAAGTAGGCGCTGCTTCCTAGCAAGAATTCTTCCTGTGTCTTAGGATTTGTGATCTTTAAGGAAGCAGGATACTGTTTTTAAACATAGGTCACGTCGTCTTCCTAGTCTTCCAATTTTATTTCCATCCATCTTAAAAACAAACTCTGAAGGACTCCTCCTTGTCTGCAATTTCCAATATGGAAACCTCCATAGAAGTTACCAGTGAAACATAAATTGATAATTTTAGTTATGTTTAAAGCAATATGTAACACATACAGCTTTAATCTCAGAACTACTGTCATTTTGGGCTATTTCATTCTCTGTTGTTTATAGCTGAGTACTATTTGGGGGCTTCCTATGAGAATTTACAAAAGAAAAAACATGTACCATGAACAGTATGCTTAAAATGATTTGGAGTGGTTTGCTACTTTCATGGCCATACATAGAAAGAAGTCTCGGATCAGACAATGTGACAATGTGTCTGGATCTCAGAAAGTAAGGGCATCAGGTTGTGGATAGGGCTTTACGAATGTCATATAAAAGTAAAACTTGAAACCTGGGTGTAATGGTGTGTGCTTTTAATCCCAAATCTTCACATGACTGAAAGAGGAAGAAAGATCTCTGTGGGTTCAGGCTAGCCTGATCTATACACTGAATTCTGATTCAACAAAGTCTACATAAAGAGACAAACGCTGTCTGAATAAAATAAACAAAAATCATGTGGAAATGTGAAGTAAACCAAGTATTGGTGTTACTCTGAAACCTGAAAAAGTTTGCTCACAAACATTCAAATCAGCAAAGTTAGCTTCTCCATCTCCAAGAGGAAGTAAGGTTTAACTGCCAGGCAACAGATGTAAAAATCTAGGTAGCCCAGGCAAACTGTGGACTAGTGCTTTACTGTTTCTTTGCTACAGTCTCTGGCACAATATTAAGGAATTATGAAAGGTTGATGATCTTGACCTTCTGCATATGTCATGTTTATTGGAATGGGAATTTTACTGGCCTGTAAGTCTGTAGATCATAATCCTGCCAGGGGCCCTTAGAAGACATATGTGGGCATGAGGGTCCATGAGACTAGAGATTCAACAAGTCAATGAATGGAATGAGAGAGAGAGAGAGAGAGACAGAGAGAGAGAGAGAGAGTGATTTAGGGAAAGAACAAGAATACATAATTTTCATGAACATAAGCATGAAGAGTCTCAAACAGTTTGGTAACGTTATGTTTCATCAAGTTAAGCATGTTGTTTCTCAAACACTATTGTATCAATAGTTTTCATGAAGTTAAGCAAGTAGTTACACAAACAGTGTTGTATCATTAGTTTCATGGAGTTAAGCACGTAGTTTCACAAACAATGTTGTATCATCAGTTTTCATGAAGATAAGCACGGAGATTCTCAGACAGTTTGTATCGATAGTTTCATGAAGTTAAGTAAGTAGTTTCACAACCAGTGTTGTATCATTACTTTTCATGAAATTAAGCATATAGTTCCTCAAACAGTGTTGTATCAGTAGTTTTCATGAAGTTAAGCAAGTATTTACACAAACAGTGTTGTATAGTTAGTTTTCAGGGAGTAAAGCAAGCAGATTTTCACAGTGTTGTATCGTATGTTTTCATGAAATTAAGCATGTTGTTTCTCACAAAGTGTTGTATTGTTAGTTTTCATGAAAGGAAGCACACAGTTTCACAAACAGTGTTGTTTTATCATTAGTAATGTTGAAGTTAAGCACTTAGTTTCACAAACAGTGTTGTGTCATTAGTTTTCATGAAGTTAAGCAAGTAGTTACACAAACAGTGTTGTATCGTTAGTTTTCATGGAGCTAATCCCTTAGTTTCACCAACAATGTTGTATCGTTAGTTTTCATGAAGATAAGCATGTAGATCCTCAGACAGTTCGGTGTCGTTAGTTTTCATCATGTTAACCATGTAGATTCTCACACAGTGTTGTATCGATAGTTTTCATGAAGTTAAGCTTGTAGTTTCTCACACAGTATTATATCGCTACTTTTCATGAAATTATGCATGTAGTTTCTCACACAGTATTGTAGCGGTGGTTTTCATAAAGTTAAGCAAGTAGTTACATAAACAGTGCTGTATCATTAGTTTTCATGGAGTTAAGCACGTAGTTTCACAAACAATGTTGTATCGTTAGTTTTCATGAACATAAGCATGTAGAGTCTCAAACAGTTTGGTATCGTTAGTTTTCATCAAGTTAAGCATGTGGTTTCTCAATCAGTATTGTATCGATAGTTTTCATGAAGTTAAGCAAGCAGTTTCACAACCAGTGTTTTATCATTACTTTTCATGAAATTAAGCATGTAGTTTCTCACACAGTGTTGTATCGGTAGTTTTCATGAAGTTAAGCAAGTAGTTACACAAATAGTGTTGTATCGTTAGTTTTCATGGAGTTAAGCGCCTAGTTTCACAAACAATGTTGTATCATTAGTTTTCATGAAGATAAGCATGTAGATTCTCAGACAGTTTGGTATTGTTAGATTTCATCATATTAAGCATGTAGTTTCTCACTCTCTGTTGTATCGATAGTTTCATGAAGTTAAACAAGTAGTTTCACAACCAGTGTTGTATCATTACTTTTCGTGAAATTAAGCATGTAGTTTCTCACAAAGTGTTGTATCAGTAGTTTTCATGAAGTTAAGTAAGTAGTTACACAAACAGTGTTGTAACATTACTTTTCATGGAGTTAAGAGCGTAGTTTCGAAACAATGTTGTATCGTTAGTTTTCATGAACATAAGCATGTAGAATCTTAAACAGTTTGGTATCGTTAAGTTTCATCACGTTAAGCACGCTGTTTCTCAAGCAGTATTGTATCGATAGTTTCATAAAGTTAAGAAAGTAGTTTCACAACCAGTGTTGTATCATTTCTTTTCATGAAATGAAGCATGTAGTTTCTCACACAGTGTTGTATCGGTAGTTTTCATGAAGTTAAGCAAGTCGTTACACAAACAGTGTTGTATCGTTAGTTCATGGAGATAAGAAAGTAGTTTCACAAACAATGTTGTATCATTAGTTTTCATGAAGATAAGCATGTAGATTCTCAGACAGTTTGGCATCGTTAGTTTTCATCATGTTAAGCATGTAGTTTCTCACACAGTGTTGTATCGATAGTTCCATGAAATTAAGTTTGTAGTTTCTCACAAAAATTTCTATCGTTAGGTTTCATGAAGTTAAGCAAGCATATTCTCAAACCATGTTGTATCGTTTGTTTTCATGAAGTTTAGCTTGTAGTTTCTCACACAGTGGTGTATTGTGAATTTTCATGAAGTTAAGCTCGTAGTTTCATAAACAATGTTGTATCGTTAGTTTACATGAAATTAAGCATGTAGTTTCTCACACAGTGTTGTATTGTGAATTTTCATGAAGTTAAGCGCGTAGTTTCACAAACAATGTTGTATTGTTAGTTTTCATGAACATAAGCATGAAAGAGTCTCAAACAGTTTGGTATCATTAGTTTTCATCATGTTAAGCATGTTGTTTCTCAAACAGTATTGTATCGATAGTTTTCATGAAGTTAAGCAAGTAGTTACACAAACAGTGTTGTATCGTTAGTTTTCATGAAGATAAGCATGTAGATTCTCAGACAGTTTGGTATCTTTAGTTTTCATCATGTTATTCATGTAGTTTCTCACACAGTGTTTTATCGAAAGTTTCATGAAGTTAAGCAAGTAGTTTCAGAACCAGTGTTGTATCATTACTTTTCATGATATTAAGCATGTAGTTTCTCACACAGTGTTGTGTTGGTAGTTTTCATAAAGTTAAGCAAGTAGTTACACAAACAGTGCTGTATCGTTAGTGTTCATGGAGTTAAGCGCTTAGTTTCACAAACAATGTTGTATCCTTAGTTTTCATGAACATAAGCATGTAGAGTCTCAAACAGTTTGGTATCGTTAGTTTTCATCAAGTTAAGCATGTGGTTTCACAAACAATGTTGTATCGTTAGTTTTCATGAACATAAGCATGTAAAGTCTCAAAAAGTTTGGTATCGTTAAGTTTCATCAAGTTAAGCACGTTGTTTCTCAAACAGTATTGTATCGATAATTTTCATGAAGTTAAGAAAGTAGTTTCACAACCAGTGTTGTATCATTACTTTTCATGAAATTAAGCATGTAGTTTCTCACACAGTGTTGTATCAGTAGTTTTCATGAAGTTAGGCAAGTAATTACACAAACTGTTGTATCATTAGTTTTCATGAAGTTAAGCGCGTAGTTTCACAAACAATGTTGTATCGTTAGTTTTCAAGAAGATACGCATGTAGATTCTCAGACAGTTTGGTGTCATTAGTTTTCAACATGCTAAGCATGTAGATTCTCCCACAGATTTGTAACGATAGTTTTCATGAAGTGAAGCTTGTAGTTTCTCACACAGTATTATATCGTTAGGTTTCATGAAGTTAAGCATGTAGATTCTGACACAGTTTTGTATCATTAGTTTTCATGAAGTTTAGCTTATAGTTTCCTACTCAGTGTTGTATTGTGAATTTTCATGAAGTTAAGCGCATAGTTTCACCCACAATTTTGTATCGTTAGTTTTCATGAACATAAGCATGAAATGTCTCAAACAGTTTGGTATCATTAGTTTTCATCAAGTTAAGCATGTTGTTTCTCAAAGATTATTGTATCGATAGATTTCATGAAGTTAAGCAAGTAGTTACACAAACAGTGTTGTATCGTTAGTTTTACTGGAGTTAAGCGCATAGTATCACAAACAATGTTGTATCGTTAGTTTTCATGAAGATAAGCATGTAGATTCTCAGACAGTTTGGTATCGTTAATTTTCATCAGGTTAAGCATGTTGTTTCTCACACAGTATTGTATTGATAGTTCATGAAGTTAAGCAAGTAGATTCACAAACAGTTTTGTATTATTAGTTTTCATGAAGATAAGCCTGTAGATTCTCAATCAGTTTGGTATCGTTAATTTTCATCAGGTTAAGCAAGTAGATTCTCACACAGTGTTGTATCGATAATTTTCATTAAGTTAAGCTTGTAGTTTCTCACACAGTGTTATATCATTAGGATTCATGAAGTTAAGCAAGCAGATTCTCAAACAATATTGTATCGTTAATTTCAATGAAGTTTAGCTTGTAGTTTCTCACACAGTGTTGTATTGTGAATTTTCATGAAGTTATGCGTGTAGTTTCACAAACAATGTTGTATCGTTAGTTTTCATGAAATTAAGCATGTAGAGTGTCAAGGAGTTAGGCATCCTTAGTTTTCATCAAGTTATGCATGTTGTTTCTCAAACAGTATTTTATCAATAGTTCATGAAGTTAAGCAAGTAGTTTTACAACCAGTGTGGTATCGTTACTTTTCATGAAATTATGCATGTAGTTTCTCACACAGTGTTGTATCGGTAGTTTTCATGGAGTTAAGCGCGTAGTTTCACAAACAATGTTGTGTCGTTAGTTTTCGTGAACATAAGCATGTAGAGTCTCAAACAGTTTGGTATGGTTTGTTTTCATCAAGTTACGAATGTTGTTTCTCAAACAGTATTGTATCAATAGTTTTCATGAAGGTAAGCAAGTAGTTACACAAACAGTGTTGTATCGTTAATTTTCATGGAGTTAAGCGAGTAGTTTCACAAACAATGTTGTATCATTAGTTTTCAAGAACATAAGCATTAAGAGTCTCAAACAGTTTGGAATCGTTAATTTTCATTAAGTTAAGCATGTTGTTCCTCAAACAGTATTATATCGATAGTTTTCATGAGTTAAGCAAGTAGTTACACAAACAGTGTTGTGTCGTTAGTTTTCATGGAGTTAAGCGCATAGTTTCACAAACAATGTTGTACTGTTTGTTTTCATGAAGATAAGCATGTAGATTCTCAGACAGTTTGGTATCGTTAGTTTTCGTCATGTTAAGCATGTAGTTTCTCACACAGTGTGTATTGATAGTTTCATGAAGTTATGCAAGTAGTTTCACGACCATTGTTTTAATCATTACTCTTTAAGATGTTAATCGCGTAGTTTCACAAAAAATGTTTTGTAGTTAGTTATCAAGAAGATAAGCATGTAGATTCTCAGACAGTTTGGTGTCGTTAGTTTTCATCATGTTAAGCATGTAGTTTATCACACAGTGTTGTATCGATACTTTTCATCAAGTGAAGCAAGTAGTTTCACAACCAGTGTTTTATCGTTACTTTTCTTGAAATTAAGCATGTATTTTCTCACTCAGTGTTGTATCGATATTTTTCATGAAGTTAAGCAAGTAGTTTCACAACCAGGATTGTGTCGCACCTTTTCATGAAATTAAGCATGTAGTTTCTCACACAGTGTTGTATCATTCGTTTTCATGAAGTTAGGCAAGTAGTTTCACAAACAGTTTTGTTTCGTTAGTTTTCATAAAGATAAGCATGTAGATTCTCAATCAGTTCGGTATCTTTAGTTTTTATCAGGTTAAGCATGTAGATTTTCACACAGTGTTTTATCGATAGTTTTCTAGAAGTTAAGCTTATATTTTCTCACACAGTGTTGCATTGTGAATTTTCATGAAGTTAAGCGAGTAGTCTCACAAACAATGTTGTATAGTTAGTTTTCATGAACATAAGCATTAAGAGTCTCAAACAGTTTGGTATCGTCAGTTTTCATCAATTAAGCATGTTGTTTCTCAAACAGTATTTTATCGATAGTTTTCATGAAGTAAGCAAGTAGTTTTACAACCAGTGTTATATCAGTAGTTTTCATGAAGTTAAGCAAGTAGTTACTCAAACAGTGTTCTATCATTAGTTTTCATGGTGTTAAGCACGTAGTTTCACAAAAAATGTTGTATCATTAGTTTTCATGAAGATAAGCATGTAGATTCTCAGACAGTTTGGTGTCGTTCGTTTTCATCATGTTAAGGATGTAGATTCTAACACAGTGTTGTAACGATAGTTTTCATGAAGTTACGCTTGTATTTTCTCACACAGTATTATATCGTTAGGTTTCATGAAGTTAAGCAAGCAGATACTCAAGCAGTGTAGTATCGTTAGTTTTCATGAAGTTTAGATTGTCGTTTCTCACACAGTGTTGTATTGTGAATTTTCATGAAGTTAAGCGCGAGATTTAAAAACAATGTTGTATGATTTGTTTTCATGAACATAAGCATGTACAGTCTTAAACAGTTTGGTATCGTGAGTTTTCATCAAGTTAAGCATGTTGTTTCTCAAACAGTATTGTATCAATAGTTTTCATGAAGTTAAGCAAGTAGTTACACAAACAGTGTTGTATCATTAGTTTTCATGGAGTTAAGCACGTAGTTTCACAAACAATGTTGTATCGTTAGTTTTCAAGAAGATAAGCATGTGGATTCTCATACAGTTTGGTGTCGTTAGTTTTCATCATGTGAAGCATGTAGATTCTCACACAATGTTGTATCGATACGTTTCACGAAGTTGAGCAAGTAGTTTCACAACTAGTGTTGTATCGTTACTTTTCATGAAATTAAGCATGTATTTTCTCACACAGTTTTGTATCGATAGAATCATGAAATTATGCAAGTAGTTTCAAAACCAGTGTTGTAATCATTACTTTTCATGAAGTTAAGTACGTAGTATGACAAAAAATGTTGTATCATTAGTTTTCATGAAGATAAGCATGTAGATTCTCAGACAGTTTGGTTTCGTTAGTTTTCATCATTTCAAGCATGTAGTTCACACACAGTGTTGTATCGATAGTTTTCATGAAGTTAAGCAAGTAGTTTCACAACCAGGATTGTATCGTTACTTTTCAAGT
The DNA here is from genome assembly GCF_017639785.1 of Mesocricetus auratus. Lineage (NCBI taxonomy): Eukaryota > Metazoa > Chordata > Mammalia > Rodentia > Cricetidae > Mesocricetus > Mesocricetus auratus. The sequence continues at coordinate 144,246 of NW_024429256.1, read as the reverse complement.
AATTAAGCATGTAGTTTCTCACACCGTGTTGTATCATTCGTTTTCATGAAGCTAAGCAAGTAGTTTCACAAACAGTTTTGTATCGTTAGTTTTCATAAAGATCAGGCAGTTGATCCTCAATCAGTTTGGTATGGTTAGTTTTCATCAGGTTAAGCAAGTAGATTCTCACACAGTGTTGTATCGATAGTTTTCATGAAGTTAACCTTGTAGTTTCTCACACAGTGTTATATCGTTAGGATTCATGAAGTTAAGAAGCAGATTCTCAAACAGTGTTGTATCGTTAATTTCAATGAAGTTTAGCTTGTAGTTTCTCACACAGTGTTTTATTGTTAATTTTCATGAAGTTAAGCGCATAGTTTCACAAACAATGTTGTATCATTAGTTTTCATGAACATAAGCATCTAGAGTCTCAAACAGTTAAGTATCATTAGTTTTCATCAAGTTCTCCATGTTGTTTCTTAAATAGTATTGTATCGATAGTTCATGTAGTTAAGCAAGTAGTTTCACAACCAGTGTTGTATCGTTACTTTTCATGAAATTTAGCATGTAGTTTCTCACACACTGTTGTATCGGTAGTTTTCATGGAGTTAATCGCGTAGTGTCACAAAAAATGTTGTATCGTTAGTTTTCGTGAACATAAGCATGTAGAGTCTCAAACAGTTTGGTATGGTTACTTTTCATCAAGTTAAGCATGTTGTTTCTCAAACAGTATTGTATCGATTGTTTTCATGAAGGTAAGCAAGTAGTTACACAAACAGTGTTTTATCGTTAATTTTCATGGAGTTAAGCGCATAGTTTCACAAACAATGTTGTATAATTAGTTTTCAAGAACATAAGTATTAAGAGTCTCAAACAGTTTGGAATCGTTAGTTTTCATCAAGTTAAGCATGTTATTTCTCAAACAGTATTATATCGATAGTTTCCATGAAGTTAAGCAAGTACTTAAACAAACAATGTTGTGTCGTTAGTTTTCATGGAGTTATGCGCATAGTTTCACAAACAATGTTGTATTGTTAGTTCTCATGAAGATAAGCATGTAGATTCTCAGACAGTTTGGTGTCGTTAATTTTCATCATGTCAAGCATGTAGAATCTCACACAAGATTGTATCAATATTTTTCATGAAATTAAGGTAGTAGTTTCTCACACAGTATTATATCTTTAGTTTCATGAAGTTAAGCAAGCACATTCTCAAACAGTGTTGTATCGTTAGTTTTCTTGAAGTTTAGCTTATTGTTTCTCACACAGTGTTGTATTGTGAATTTTCATGAAGTTAAGCGCGTAGTTTCACAAACAATATTGTACCGTTACTTTTCATGAACATAAGCATGAAGAGTCTCAAACAGTTTGGTATCATTACTTTTCATCAAGTTGAGCATGTTGTTTCTCAAACAGTATTGTATCGATAGTTCATGAAGTTAAGCAAGTAGTTTCACAACCAGTGTTATAATGTTACATTTCATGAAATTAAGCATGTAGTTTCTCACACAGTGTTGTATCGATAAGTTTCATGAAGTTGAGCAAGTAGTTTCACAACTAGTGTTGTATAGTTACTTTTTATGAAATTAAGCATGTATTTTCGCACACAGTTTTGTATCGATAGATTCATGAAATTATGCAAGTAGTTTCAAAACCAGTGTTGTAATCATTACTATTCATGAAGTTAAGTACGTAGAATCACAAAAAATGTTGTATCATTAGTTTTCATGAAGATAAGCATGTAGATTCTCAGACAGTTTGGTTTCGTTAGTTTTCCTCATTTCAAGCATGTAGTTTCGCACACAGTGTTGTATCGATAGTTTTCATGAAGTTAAGCAAGTAGTTTCACAACCAGGATTGTATCGTTACTTTTCATGAAATTAACCAAGTAGTTTCTCACACAGTGTTGTATCATTCGTTTTCATGAAGATAAGCAAGTAGTTACACAAACAGTGTTGTATCGTTAGTTTTATGGAGTTAAGCACGTAGTTTCCATAAACAATGTTGTATCGTTAGTTTTCATGAACATAAGCATGAAGAGTCTCAAACAGTTTGGTATCATTACTTTTCATCAAGTTGAGCATGTTGTTTCTCAAACAGTATTGTATCGATAGTTCATGAAGTTAAGCAAGTAGTTTCACAACCAGTGTTGTAATGTTACATTTCATGAAATTAAGAATCTAGTTTCTCACACAGTGTTGTATCGATAAGTTTCATGAAGTTGAGCAAGTAGTTTCACAACTAGTGTTGTATAGTTACTTTTTATGAAATTAAGCATGTATTTTCGCACACAGTTTTGTATCGATAGATTCATGAAATTATGCAAGTAGTTTCAAAACCAGTGTTGTAATCATTACTATTCATGAAGTTAAGTACGTAGAATCACAAAAAATGTTGTATCATTAGTTTTCATGAAGATAAGCATGTAGATTCTCAGACAGTTTGGTTTCGTTAGTTTTCCTCATTTCAAGCATGTAGTTTCGCACACAGTGTTGTATCTATAGTTTTCATGAAGTTAAGCAAGTAGTTTCACAACCAGGATTGTATCGTTACTTTTCATGAAATTAACCAAGTAGTTTCTCACACAGTGTTGTATCATTCGTTTTCATGAAGATAAGCAAGTAGTTACACAAACAGTGTTGTATCGTTAGTTTTATGGAGTTAAGCACGTAGTTTCCATAAACAATGTTGTATCGTTAGTTTTCATGAACATAAGCATGTAGAGTCTCAAACAGTTTGCTATAGTTATTTTTCATCAAGTTAAGTATGTTGTTTCTCAAACAGTATTGTATTGATAGTTTTCATGAAGTTAAGCATGTAGTTTCACAACCAGTGTGGTATCGTTACTTTTCATGAAATTATGCATGTAGTTTCTCACACAGTGTTGTATCGGTAGTTTTCATGGAGTTAAGCGCGTAGTTTCACAAACAATGTTGTGTCGTTAGTTTTCGTGAACATAAGCATGTAGAGTCTCAAACAGTTTGGTATGGTTTGTTTTCATCAAGTTACGAATGTTGTTTCTCAAACAGTATTGTATCAATAGTTTTCATGAAGGTAAGCAAGTAGTTACACAAACAGTGTTGTATCGTTAATTTTCATGGAGTTAAGCGAGTAGTTTCACAAACAATGTTGTATCATTAGTTTTCAAGAACATAAGCATTAAGAGTCTCAAACAGTTTGGAATCGTTAATTTTCATTAAGTTAAGCATGTTGTTCCTCAAACAGTATTATATCGATAGTTTTCATGAGTTAAGCAAGCAGTTACACAAACAGTGTTGTGTCGTTAGTTTTCATGGAGTTATGCGCATAGTTTCACAAACAATGTTGTACTGTTAGTTTTCATGAAGATAAGCATGTAGATTCTCAGACCGTTTGGTATCGTTAGTTTTCATCATGTTAAGCATGTAGTTTCTCACACAGTGTGTATCGATAGTTTCATGAAGTTATGCAAGTAGTTTCACGACCATTGTTTTAATCATTACTCTTTAAGATGTTAATCGCGTAGTTTCACAAAAAATGTTTTGTAGTTAGTTTTCAAGAAGATAAGCATGTAGATTCTCAGACAGTTTGGTGTCGTTAGTTTTCATCATGTTATGCATGTAGTTTCTCACACAGTGTTGTATCGATACTTTTCATCAAGTGAAGCAAGTAGTTTCACAACCAGTGTTTTATCGTTACTTTTCTTGAAATTAAGCATGTAGTTTCTCACACAGTGTTGTATCGTTAGTTTTCATGAAATTAAGCATGTAGTTTCTCACAAAGTGTTGTATCTATAGTTTTCATGAAGTTAAGCAAGTCGTTTCACAACCAGTGTTGTATCGTTACTTTTAATGAAATTATGCATGTAGTTTCTAACACAGTGTTGTCTCGATAGGTTTCATGAAATTATGCAAGCAGTTTCTCACATAGTGTTGGATCATGACTTTTCATGACGATAAGCAAGTATTTTCACAAACAGTGTTGTATCGTTAGTTTTCATGGATTTAAGCAAGCAGATTCTCACACAGTTTTGTATCGTGAGTTTTCATGAAATCAAGCACACAGTTTCAAAAACAGTCTTGTATCGTTAGTTTTCATGAAGGTGAGCAAGTAGTTTCACAAATTGTGTTGTATCGTTAGTTTTCATAGAGTTAAGCAAGCAGATTCTTACACAGTGTTGTATCGTTAGTTTTCATGAAATTAAGCATACAGTTTCCCAAACTGTCTTGTATCGTTAGTATTCATGAAGTTAAGCAATTAGTTTCACAAACTGTGTTGTGCCTTTTGTTTACTGGGAGTTAAGCAAGCAGATTGTCACACAGTGCTGTATCATTATTTTTCATGAAGATAAGCAAGTACTTTCACAAACAGTGTTGTATCGTTAGTTTTCATGGAGTTAAGAAAGCAGATTCTCACACAGTTTTGTATAGTGAGTTTTCATGAAATTAAGGACACAGTTTCACAAACAGTGTTGTATCGTTAGTTTTCATGGAGTTAAGCAAGCAGATTCTCACACAGTTTTGTATCGTGAGTTTTCATGAAATCAAGCACACAGTTTCACAAACAGTCTTGTATCGTTAGTTTTCATGAAGGTGAGCAAGTAGTTTCACAAACTGTGTTGTATCGTTAGTTTTCATTGAGTTAAGCAAGCAGATTCTTACACAGTGTTGTATCAATAGTTTTCATGAAATTAAGCATACAGTTTCACAAATTGTCTTGTATCGTTAGTATTCATGAAGTTAAGCAATTAGTTTCACAAACTGTGTTGTGTCTTTGGTTTTCAGGGAGGTAAGCAAGAGATTGTCACATAGTGCTGTATCATTATTTTTCATGAAGATAAGCATGTAGATTCTCAAACAGTTTGGTATCGTTAGATTTCATCAAGTTAAGCATGTAGTTTCTCACAAAGCGTTGTATCGATAGTTTTCATGAAGTTAAGCAAGTAGTTTCACAACCAGTGTTGTATCATTACTTTTCATGAAATTATGCATGTAGTTCCTCACACAGTGTTGTATCGTTACTTTTCATGAAATTATGCATGTAGTTTCTCACACAGTGTTGTATCGTTAGTTTTCATGAAATTAAGCATGTAGTTTCTCACAAAGTGTTGTATCGATAGTTTCCATGAAGTTAAGAAAGTAGTTTCAAAACCAGTGTTGTATCCTTACTTTTCATGAAATTATGCATGTAGTTTCTCACACAGTGTTGTATCGTTACTTTTCATGAAATTAAGCATGCAGATTCTCACATAGTGTTGGATCATGACTTTTCATGAAGACAAGCAAGTACTTTATCAAACAGTGTTGTATCGTTAGTTTTCATGGAGTTAAGCAAGCAGATTCTCACAAAGTTATGTATCGTGAGTTTTCATGAAATCAAGCACACAGTTTCACAAACAGTCTTGTATCGTTAGTTTTCATGAAGGTGAGCAAGTAGTTTCACAAACTGTGTTGTATCGTTAGTTTTCTTAGAGTTAATTAAGCAGATTCTTACACAGTGTTGTATCGTTAGATTTCATGAAATTAAGCATACAATTTCACAAACTGCCTTGTATCATTAGTATTCAAGAAGTTAAGCAATTAGTTTCACAAACTGTGTTGTGTCTTTGGTTTTCAGGGAGTTAAGCGAGTAGTTTCACAAACAATGTTGTATCGTTAGTTTTCATGAAGGTAAGCATGTAGATTCTCAAAAAGTTTGGTATCATTAGTTTTAATCAAGTTAAGAATGTAGTTTCTCACACAATGTTGTATCGATAGTTTTCATGAAGTTAAGCAAGTAGTTTCACAACCAGTGTTGTATCGTTAATTTTCATGTAGTTAAGCATGTAGTTTCTCACACCGTGTTGTATCGTTACTTTTCATGAAGTTAAGCATGTAGATTCTCAAACTGTTTGGTGTCGGGACCTTTCATCAGGTTAAGCATGCAGATTCTCACACAGAGTTGTACCAATAGATTTCATAAAGATAAGCTTGTAGTTTCTCAAACAGTGTTGTATCGTTTGTTTTTATGAAGTTAAGCAAGCAGATTCTCACACAGTGTTATATCGTTAGTTTTCATGAAGTTTAGGTTATAGTTTCACACACAGTGTTGTATCGTGAGTTTTCATGGAGTTAAGCGAGTAGTTTCACAAACAATGTTGTATTGTTAGTTTTCATGAAGGTAAGCATGTAGATTTTCACACAGTGTTGTATCGTTACTTTTCATGGAATTATGCATGTAGTTTCTCACACAGTCTTGTATCATTACGTTTCATGAAATTATGCATGTAGTTTCTCACACAGTGTTGTGTCATTAGTTTTCATGAAATTAAGCATGTAGTTTCTCACAAAGTGTTGTATCCATAGTTTTTATGAAGTTAAGCAAGTAGTTTCACAACCAGTGTTGTATCGGTACCTTTCATGAAATTATGCATGTAGTTTCTCACACAGTGTTGTATCATTAGTTTTCATGAAATTATGCATGTAGTTTCTCACACTGTGTTGTATCGTTAGTTTTCATGAAATTAAGCATGTAGTTTCTCACAAAGTGTTGTATCGATAGTTTATATGAAGTTAAGCAAGTCGTTTCACAACCAGTGTTGTATCGTTACTTTTCATGAAATTATGCATGTAGTTTCTCACACAGTGTTGTATCGTTAGTTTTCATGAAATTAAGCATGCAGTTTCTCACAGAGTGTTGGATCATGAATTTTCATGAAGATAAGCAAGTACTTTCACAAACAGTGTTGTATCGTGAGTTTTCATGGAGTTAAGAAAGCAGATTCTCACACAATTTTGTATCGTGAGTTTTCATGAAATTAAGCACACAGTTTCACAAACAGTGTTGTATCGTTAGTTTTCATGGAGTTAAGCAAGCAGATTCTCACACAGTTTTGTATCGTGCGTTTTCATGATATCAAGCACACAGTTTCACAAACAGTCTTGTATCGTTAGTTTTCATGAAGTTGATCAAGTAGTTTCACAAACTGTGTTGTATCGTTAGTTTTCATTGAGTTAAGCAAGCAGATTCTTACAGAGTGTTGTATCGTTAGTTTTCATGAAATAAAGCATACAGTTTCAAAACTGTCTTGTATCGTTAGTATTCATGAAGTTAAGCAATTAGTTTCACAAACTCTGTTGTGTCTTTGGTTTTCAGGGAGTTAAGCAAGCAGATTGTAACACAGTGCTGTATCATTATTTTTCATGAAGTTAAGCATGTAGATTCTCAAACAGTTTGGTATCGTTAGTTTTCATCAAGTTAAGCATGTAGTTTCTCACAAAGTGTTGTATCGATAGTTTTCATGAAGTTAAGCAAATAGTTTCACAACCAGTGTTGTATCATTACTTTTCATGAAGTTATGCATGTAGTTTCTTACACAGTGTTGTATCGTTACTTTTCATGAAATTATGCATGTAGTTTCTCACACTGTGTTGTACCGTTAGTTTTCATGAAATTAAGCATGTAGTTTCTCACAAAGTGTTGTATCGATAGTTTTCATGAAGTTAAGCAAGTAGTTTCACACCCAGTGTTGTATCGTTACTTTTCATGAAATTATTCATGTTCTTTCTCACACAGTGATGTTTTGTTACTTTTCATTAAATTATGCATGTAGTTTCTCACACAGTGTTGTATCATTAGTTTTCATGAAATTATGCATGTAGTTTCTCACACAGTGTTGTATCGTTAGTTTTCATGAAATTAAGCATACATTTTCTCACAAAGTGTTGTATCGATGGTTTTCATGAAGTTAAGCAAGTAGTTTCACAACGAGTGTTGAATCGTTACTTTTAATGAATTTATGCGTGTAGTTTCTCACACAGTGTTGTATCGTTAGTTTTCATGAGATTAAGCATGTAGTTTCTCACAAAGTGTTGTATCGATAGTTTTCATGAAGTTAAGCAAGTAGTTTCACAACCAGTGTTGTATCATTACTTTTCATGAAATTATGCATGTAGTTTCTCACACAGTGTTGTATCGTTTCTTTTCATGAAATTATGCATGTAGCTTCTCACACAGTGTTGTATCGTTAGTTTTCATGAAATTAAGGATGTAGTTTCTCACAAAGTGTTGTATCGATAGTTTTCATGAAGTTAAGCAAGTAGTTTCACAACCAGTGTTGTATCATTACTTTTCATGAAATTATGCATTTAGTTTCTCACACAGTGTTGTATCGTTACTTTTCATGAAATTATGCATGTAGTTTCTCACACAGTGTTGTATCATTAGTTTTCATGAAATTAAGCATGCAGTTTCTCACATAGTGTTGGATCATGACTTTTCCTGAAGATAAGCAAGTACTTTCACAAACAGTGGTGTATCGTTACTTTTCATGGAGTTAAGCAAGCAGATTCTCAAACAGTTTTGTATCGTGAGTTTTCATGAAATCAAGCACACAGTTTCACAAACAGTCTTGTATCGTTAGTTTTCATGAGGGTGAGCAAGTAGTTTCACAAACTGTCTTGTATCGTTAGTATTCATGAAGTTAAGCAATTAGTTTGACAAACTGTGTTGTGTCTTTGGTTTTCAGGGAGTTAAGCAAGCAGATTGTCACACAGTACTGTATCATTATTTTTCATGAAGATAAGTATGTAGATTCTCAAACAATTTGGTATCGTTAGTTTTCATAAAGCTAAGCATGTAGTATCTCACACAGTGTTGTATCGATAGTTTTCATGAAGTTAAGCAAGTAGTTTCACAACCAGTGTTGTATCATTACTTTTCATGAAATTATGCATGTAGTTTCTCACACAGTGTTGTATCGATAGTTTTCATGAAGTTAAGCAAGTACTTTCACAACCAGTGTTGTATCAGTACTTTTCATGAAATTAAGCATGTAGTTTCTCATAAAGTGTTGTATCGATAGTTTTCATGAGGTTAAGCAAGTAGTTTCACAACCAGAGTGGTATCATTACTTTTCATGAAAGTATGCATGTAGTTTCTCACACCGTGTTATATCGATAGTTTTCATGAAGTTAAGCAAGTAGTTTCACAACCAGTGTTGTATCATTACTTTTCATGAAATTAAGCATGTAGTTTCTCACAAAGTGTTGTATCGATAGTTTTCATCAAGTTAAGCAAGTAGTTTCACAACCAGTGTTGTATCATTTCTTTTCATGAAAATATGCATGTAGTTTCTCACACACTGTTTTATCGTTACTTTTCATGAAGATAAGCATGTAGATTCTCAAACTGTTTGGTGTCGGGAGTTTTCATCAGGTTAAGCATGCAGTTTCTCACACAGTGTTATATCAATAGTTTTCATAAAGATAAGCTTGTAGTTTCTCAAATAGTGTTGTATCATTTGTTTTCATGTAGTTAAGCAAGCAGATTCTCAAACCGTGTTATATCGTTAGTTTTCATGAAGTTTAGCTTGTAGTTTCTCACAAAGTGTTGTATCGATAGTTTTCATGAAATTAAGCAAGTAGTTTCACAACCAGTGTTGTATCGTTACTTTTCATGAAAATAAGCATGTAGTTTCTCACACAGTGTTGTATCGATAGTTTTCATGGAGTTAAGCGAGTAGTTTCACAAACAATGTTGTATCGTTAGTTTTCATGAAGGTAAGCATGTGGATTCTCAAAAAGTTTGGTATCGTTAATTTTAATCAAGTTAAGCATGTAGTTTCTCACAAAGTGTTGTATCGATAGTTTTCATGAAGTTAAGCAAGTTGTTTCAAAACCAGTGTTGTATTGTTACTTTTCATGAAATTATGCATGTAGTTTCTCACACAGTGTTGTAACGTTAGTTTCATGAAATTAAGCATGTAGTTTCTCACACAGTGTTGTATCGATAGTTTTCATGAAGATAAGCATGTAGATTCTCAAACTGTTTGGTGTCGGTAGTATTCATGAGATTAAGCAAGCAGATTCTCACACAGTGTTATATCATTAGTTTTGATGAAGTTTAGCTTATAGTTTCTCACACAGTGTTGTATCGTGAGTTTTCATGGAGTTAAGCGAGTAGTTTCACAAACAATGTTGTATCGTTAGTTTTCAGGAAGGTAAGCATGTAGATTCTCAAAAAGTTTGGTATCGTTAGTTTGTATCAAGTTAAGCATGTAGTTTCTCACAAAGTGTTGTATCGATAGTTTTCATGAAGTTAAGCAAGTAGTTTCACAACCAGTGTTGTATCATTACTTTTCATGAAATTATGCATGTAGTTTCTCACAAAGTGTTGTATCGATAGTTTTCATGAAGTTAAGCAAGTAGTTTCACAACCAGTGTTGTATCATTACCTTTCATGAAATTATGCATGTAGTTTCTCATCAGTGTTGTATCGTTACTTTTCATGAAATTATGCATGTAGTTTCTCACACAGTGTTGTATCGTTAGTTTTCATGAAATTAAGCATGCAGTTTCTCACATAGTGTTGGATCATGACTTTTCATGAAGATAAGCAAGTACTTTCACAAACAGTGTTGTATCGTTAGTTTTCATGGAGTTAAGCAAGCAGATTTTCACACAGTTTTGTATCGTGTGTTTTCATGAAATCAAGAGCAGAGTTTCACAAACAGTCTTGTATCGTTAGTTTTCATGAGGGTGAGCAAGTAGTTTCACAAACAGTGTTGTATCGTTAGTTTTCATAGAGTTAAGCAAGCAAATTCTTACACAGTGTTGTATCGTTGGTTTTCATGAAATAAAGCATACAGTTTCACAAACTGTCTTGTATCGTTAGTATTCATGAAGTTAAGCAATTAGTTTCACAAACTGTGTTGTGTCTTTGGTTTTCAGGGAGTTAAGCAAGCAGATTGTAACACAGTGCTGTATCATTATTTTTCATGAAGATAAGCATGTAGAATCTCAAATAGTTTGGTATCGTTAGTTTTCATAAAGCTAAGCATGTAGTATCTCACACAGTGTTGTATCGATAGTTTTCATGAAGTTAAGCAAATAGTTTCACAATCAGTGTTGTATCGTTACTTTTCATGAAATTATGCATGTAGTTTCTCACAAAGTGTTGTATTGATAGTTTTCATGAAGTTAAGCAAGTAGTTTCATAACCAGTGTTGTATCATTACTTTTCATGAAATTATGCATGTAGTTTCTCACACAGTGTTTTATCGTTAGTTTTCATGAATTTATGCATGTAGTTTCTCACACAGTGTTGTATCGTTAGTTTTCATGAAATTAAGCATGTAGTTTCTCACAAAGTGTTGCATTGATAGTTTTCATGAAGTTAAGCAAGTAGTTTCACAACCAGTGTTGTATGGTTACTTTTCATGAAATTATGCATGTAGTTTCTCACACAGTGTTGTATCGTTAGTTTTCATGAGATTAAGCAGGTAGTTTCTCACAAAGTGTTGTATCGATAGTTTTCATGAAGTTAAGCAAGTAGTTTCACAACCAGTGTTGTATCATTACTTTTCATGAAATTATGCATGTAGTTTCTCACACAGTGTTGTATCGTTACTTTTCATGAAATTATGCATGTAGTTTCTCACACAGTGTTGTATCATTAGTGTTCATGAAATTAAGCATGTAGTTTCTCACAAAGTGTTGTATCGATAGTTTTCATGAAGATAAGCAAGTAGTTTCACAACCAGTGTTTTATCGTTACTTTTCATGTAATTATGCATGTAGTTTCTCACACAGTGTTGTATCGTTAGTTTTCATGAAATTAAGCATGCAGTTTCTCACATACTCTTTGATCATGACTTTTCCTTTAGATAAGCAAGTACTTTCACAAACAGTGTTGTAACGTTAGTTTTCATGGAGTTAAGCAAGCAAATTCTCACACAGTTTTGTATCGTGAGTTTTCATTAAATCAAGCACACAGTTTCACAAACAGTCTTGTATCGTTAGTTTTCATGAAGGTATGCAAGTAGTTTCACAAACTGTGTTGTATCGTTAGTTATCATTGAGTTAAGCAAGCAGATTCTTACACAGTGTTGTATCGTTAGTTTTCATGAAATACAGCATACAGTTTCACAAACTGTCTTGTATCCTTAGTATTCATGAAGTTAAGCAATTAGTTCACAAACTGTGTTGTGTCTTTGGTTTTCAGGGAGTTAAGCAAGCAGATTGTAACACAGTGCTGTATCATTATTTTTCATGAAGATAAGCATGTAGATTCTCAAACAGTTGGTATCGTTAGATTTCATCAAGTTAAGCATGTAGTTTCTCACAAAGCGTTGTATCGATAGTTTTCATGAAGTTAAGCAAGTAGTTTCACAACCAGTGTTGTATCATTTCTTTTCATGAAATTATGCATGTAGTTTCTCACACAGTGTTGTATCGTTACTTTTCATGAAATTATGCATGTAGTTTCTCACACAGTGTTGTATCATTAGTGTTCATGAAATTAAGCATGTAGTTTCTCACAAAGTGTTGTATCGATAGTTTTCATGAAGATAAGCAAGTAGTTTCACAACCAGTGTTTTATCGTTACTTTTCATGTAATTATGCATGTAGTTTCTCACACAGTGTTGTATCGTTAGTTTTCATGAAATTAAGCATGCAGTTTCTCACATACTCTTTGATCATGACTTTTCCTTTAGATAAGCAAGTACTTTCACAAACAGTGTTGTAACGTTAGTTTTCATGGAGTTAAGCAAGCAAATTCTCACACAGTTTTGTATCGTGAGTTTTCATTAAATCAAGCACACAGTTTCACAAACAGTCTTGTATCGTTAGTTTTCATGAAGGTATGCAAGTAGTTTCACAAACTGTGTTGTATCGTTAGTTATCATTGAGTTAAGCAAGCAGATTCTTACACAGTGTTGTATCGTTAGTTTTCATGAAATACAGCATACAGTTTCACAAACTGTCTTGTATCCTTAGTATTCATGAAGTTAAGCAATTAGTTCACAAACTGTGTTGTGTCTTTGGTTTTCAGGGAGTTAAGCAAGCAGATTGTAACACAGTGCTGTATCATTATTTTTCATGAAGATAAGCATGTAGATTCTCAAACAGTTGGTATCGTTAGATTTCATCAAGTTAAGCATGTAGTTTCTCACAAAGCGTTGTATCGATAGTTTTCATGAAGTTAAGCAAGTAGTTTCACAACCAGTGTTGTATCATTTCTTTTCATGAAGTTAAGCAAGTAGTTTCACAACCAGTGTTGTATCGTTACTTTTCATGAAATTATGCATGTAGTTTCTCACACAGTGTTGTATCGATAGTTTTCATGAAGTTAAGCAAGTCATTTCACAACAAGTGTTGTATGGGTACTTTTCATGAAATTAAGGAACTAGTTTCACAACCAGTGTTGTATCGTTAATTTTCATGTAGTTAAGCATGTAGTTTCTCACACCGTGTTGTATCGTTACTTTTCATGAAGTTAAGCATGTAGATTCTCAAACTGTTTGGTGTCGGTAGTTTTCATCATGTTAAGCATGCAGATTCTCACACAGAGATGTACCAATAGATTTCATAAAGATAAGCTTGTAGTTTCTCAAACAGTGTTGTATCGTTTGTTTTCATGAAGTTAAGCAAGCAGATTCTCACACAGTGTTATATCGTTAGTTTTCATGAAGTTTAGGTTATAGTTTCTCACACAGTTTTGTATCGTGAGTTTTCATGGAGTTAAGCGAGTAGTTTCACAAACAATGTTGTATTGTTAGTTTTCATGAAGGTAAGCATGTAGATTTTCACACAGTGTTGTATCGTTACTTTTCATGAAATTATGCATGTAGTTTCTCACACAGTCTTGTATCATTACGTTTCATGAAATTATGCATGTAGTTTCTCACACAGTGTTGTGTCGTTAGTTTTCATGAAATTAAGCATGTAGTTTCTCACAAAGTGTTGTATCCATAGTTTTCATGAAGTTAAGCAAGTAGTTTCACAACCAGTGTTGTATCAGTACCTTTCATGAAATTATGCATGTAGTTTCTCACACAGTGTTGTATCGTTAGTTTTCATGAAATTATGCATGTAGTTTCTCGCACTGTGTTGTATCGTTAGTTTTCATGAAATTAAGCATGTAGTTTCTCACAAAGTGTTGTATCGATAGTTTTTATGAAGTTAAGCAAGTCGTTTCACAACCAGTGTTGTATCGTTACTTTTCATGAAATTATGCATGTAGTTTCTCACACAGTGTTGTATCGTTAGTTTTCATGAAATTAAGCATGCAGTTTCTCACAGAGTGTTGGATAATGAATTTTCATGAAGATAAGCAAGTACTTTCACAAACAGTGTTGTATCGTTAGTTTTCATGGAGTTAAGAAAGCAGATTCTCACACAATTTTGTATCGTGAGTTTTCATGAAATTAAGCACACAGTTTCACAAACAGTGTTGTATCGTTAGTTTTCATGGAGTTAAGCAAGCAGATTCTCACACAGTTTTGTATCGTGCGTTTTCATGAAATCAAGCACACAGTTTCACAAACAGTCTTGTATCGTTAGTTTTCATGAAGTTGATCAAGTAGTTTCACAAACTGTGTTGTATCGTTAGTTTTCATTGAGTTAAGCAAGCAGATTCCTACAGAGTGTTGTATCGTTAGTTTTCATGAAATAAAGAATACAGTTTCAAAACTGTCTTGTATCGTTAGTATTCATGAAGTTAAGCAATTAGTTTCACAAACTCTGTTGTGTCTTTGGTTTTCAGGGAGTTAAGCAAGCAGATTGTAACACAGTGCTGTATCATTATTTTTCATGAAGGTAAGCATGTAGATTCTCAAACAGTTTGGTATCGTTAGTTTTCATCAAGTTAAGCATGTAGTTTCTCACAAAGTGTTGTATCGATAGTTTTCATGAAGTTAAGCAAATAGTTTCACAACCAGTGTTGTATCATTACTTTTCATGAAGTTATGCATGTAGTTTCTTACACAGTGTTGTATCGTTACTTTTCATGAAATTATGCATGTAGTTTCTCACACTGTGTTGTACCGTTAGTTTTCATGAAATTAAGCATGTAGTTTCTCACAAAGTGTTGTATCGATAGTTTTCATGAAGTTAAGCAAGTAGTTTCACACCCAGTGTTGTATCGTTACTTTTCATGAAATTATTCATGTTCTTTCTCACACAGTGTTGTTTCGTTACTTTTCATTAAATTATGCATGTAGTTTCTCACACAGTGTTGTATCGTTAGTTTTCATGAAATTATGCATGTAGTTTCTCACACAGTGTTGTATCAATTAGTTTTCATGAAATTAAGCATATAGTTTCTCACAAAGTGTTGTATCGATGGTTTTCATGAAGTTAAGCAAGTAGTTTCACAACGAGTGTTGTATCGTTACTTTTAATGAAATTATGCGTGTAGTTTCTCACACAGTGTTGTATCGTTAGTTTTCATGAGATTAAGCATGTAGTTTCTCACAAAGTGTTGTATCGATAGTTTTCATGAAGTTAAGCAAGTAGTTTCACAACCAGTGTTGTATCGTTACTTTTCATGAAATTATGCATGTAGTTTCTCACACAGTGTTGTATCGTTACTTTTCATGAAATTATGCATGTAGTTTCTCACACAGTGTTGTATCGTTAGTTTTCATGAAATTAAGCATGTAGTTTCTCACAAAGTGTTGTATCGATAGTTTTCATGAAGTTAAGCAAGTAGTTTCACAACCAGTGTTGTATCATTACTTTTCATGAAATTATGCATGTAGTTTCTCACACAGTGTTGTATCGTTAGTTTTCATGAAATTAAGCATGTAGTTTCTCACACAGTGTTGTATCGTTAGTTTTCATGAAATTAAGCATGCAGTTTCTCACACAGTGTTGGATCATGACTTTTCATGAAGATAAGCATGTAGTTTCTCAAACAGTGTTGTATCGTTACTTTTCATGAAGTTAAGCATGCAGATTCTCAAACAGTGTTGTATCGTGAGTTTTCATGAAATCAAGCATGTAGTTTCTCAAACAGTCTTGTATCGTTAGTTTTCATGAGGTTAAGCAAGTAGTTTCACACACAGTGTTGTATCGTTAGTTTTCATGAAGTTAAGCAATGTAGTTTCACAAACAGTGTTGTATCGTTAGTTTTCATGGAGTTAAGCAAGTAGATTGTCACACAGTGTTGTATCGTTAGTTTTCATGAAGATAAGCATGTAGATTCTCAAACAGTTTGGTATCGTTAGTTTTCATGAAGTTAAGCATGTAGTTTCTCACACAGTGTTGTATCGATAGTTTTCATGAAGTTAAGCAAGTAGTTTCACAACCAGTGTTGTATCATTACTTTTCATGAAATTATGCATGTAGTTTCTCACACAGTGTTGTATCGATAGTTTTCATGAAGTTAAGCAAGTAGTTTCACAACCAGTGTTGTATCATTACTTTTCATGAAATTAAGCATGTAGTTTCTCATAAAGTGTTGTATCGATAGTTTTCATGAAGTTAAGCAAGTAGTTTCACAACCAGTGTTGTATCATTACTTTTCATGAAATTATGCATGTAGTTTCTCACACAGTGTTATATCGATAGTTTTCATGAAGTTAAGCAAGTAGTTTCACAACCAGTGTTGTATCATTACTTTTCATGAAATTAAGCATGTAGTTTCTCACAAAGTGTTGTATCGATAGTTTTCATGAAGTTAAGCAAGTAGTTTCACAACCAGTGTTGTATCATTTCTTTTCATGAAATTATGCATGTAGTTTCTCACACAGTGTTGTATCGTTACTTTTCATGAAGATAAGCATGTAGATTCTCAAACTGTTTGGTGTCGGGAGTTTTCATCAGGTTAAGCATGCAGTTTCTCACACAGTGTTGTATCGATAGTTTTCATAAAGATAAGCTTGTAGTTTCTCAAATAGTGTTGTATCGTTTGTTTTCATGAAGTTAAGCAAGCAGATTCTCACACCGTGTTATATCGTTAGTTTTCATGAAGTTTAGCTTGTAGTTTCTCACACAGTGTTGTATCGTTAGTTTTCATGAAATTAAGCATGTAGTTTCTCACAAAGTGTTGTATCGATAGTTTTCATGAAGTTAAGCAAGTAGTTTCACAACCAGTGTTGTATCGTTACTTTTCATGAAATTGTGCATGTAGTTTCTCACACAGTATTGTATCGTTAGTATTCATGAAATTAAGCATTTAGTTTCTCACACAGTGTTGTATCGTTACTTTTCATGAAGATAAGCATGTAGATTCTCAAACTGTTTGGTGTCGGTAGTTTTCATCAGGTTAAGCATGCAGTTTCTCACACAGTGTTATATCGTTAGTTTTCATGAAGTTTAGCTTATAGTTTCTCACACAGTGTTGTATTGTGAGTTTTCATGGAGTTAAGCGAGTAGTTTCACAAACAATGTTGTATCGTTAGTTTTCATGAAGGTAAGCATGTAGATTCTCAAAAAGTTTGGTATCGTTAGTTTTCATCAAGTTAAGCATGTAGTTTCTCACAAAGTGTTGTATCGATAGTTTTCATGAAGTTAAGCAAGTAGTTTCACAACCAGTGTTGTATCATTACTTTTCATGAAATTATGCATGTAGTTTCTCACACAGTGTTGTATCGTTACTTTTCATGAAATTATGCATGTAGTTTCTCACACAGTGTTGTATCGTTACTTTTCATGAAATTAAGCATGTAGTTTCTCACAAAGTGTTGTATCGATAGTTTTCATGAAGTTAAGCAAGTAGTTTCACAACCAGTGTTGTATCGTTACTTTTCATGAAATTATGCATGTAGTTTCTCACACAGTTTGTATCGTTAGTTTTCATGAAATTAAGCATGTAGTTTCTCACACAGTGTTGTATCGATAGTTTTCATGAAATTAAGCAAGTAGTTTCACAACCAGTGTTGTATCGTTACTTTTCATGAAATTAAGCATGTAGTTTCTCACACAGTGTTGTATCGTTAGTTTTCATGAAGTTTAGCTTATAGTTTCTCACACAGTGTTGTATTGTGAGTTTTCATGGAGTTAAGCAAGTAGTTTCACAAACAATGTTGTATCGTTAGTTTTCATGAAGGTAAGCATGTAGATTCTCAAAAAGTTTGGTATCGTTAGTTTTCATCAAGTTAAGCATGTAGTTTCTCACAAAGTGTTGTATCGATAGTTTTCATGAAGTTAAGCAAGTAGTTTCACAACCAGTGTTGTATCATTACTTTTCATGAAATTATGCATGTAGTTTCTCACACAGTATTGTATC
This sequence comes from Mesocricetus auratus, assembly GCF_017639785.1. Classification (NCBI taxonomy): domain Eukaryota; kingdom Metazoa; phylum Chordata; class Mammalia; order Rodentia; family Cricetidae; genus Mesocricetus; species Mesocricetus auratus. The sequence goes on along the minus strand of NW_024429256.1, from coordinate 126,295 downwards.
GTTAGTTTTCATGAAATTATGCATGTAGTTTCTCACACAGTGTTGTATCGTTACTTTTCATGAAATTAAGCATGTAGTTTCTCACAAAGTGTTGTATCGATAGTTTTCATGAAGTTAAGCAAGTAGTTTCACAACCAGTGTTGTATCGTTACTTTTCATGAAATTATGCATGTAGTTTCTCACACAGTTTGTATCGTTAGTTTTCATGAAATTAAGCATGTAGTTTCTCACAAAGTGTTGTATCGATAGTTTTCATGAAATTAAGCAAGTAGTTTCACAACCAGTGTTGTATCGTTACTTTTCATGAAATTAAGCATGTAGTTTCTCACACAGTGTTATATCGTTAGTTTTCATGAAGTTTAGCTTATAGTTTCTCACACAGTGTTGTATTGTGAGTTTTCATGGAGTTAAGCGAGTAGTTTCACAAACAATGTTGTATCGTTAGTTTTCATGAAGGTAAGCATGTAGATTCTCAAAAAGTTTGGTATCGTTAGTTTTCATCAAGTTAAGCATGTAGTTTCTCACAAAGTGTTGTATCGATAGTTTTCATGAAGTTAAGCAAGTAGTTTCACAACCAGTGTTGTATCATTACTTTTCATGAAATTATGCATGTAGTTTCTCACACAGTATTGTATCGTTAGTTTTCATGAAATTATGCATGTAGTTTCTCACACAGTGTTGTATCGTTACTTTTCATGAAATTAAGCATGTGGTTTCTCACAAAGTGTTGTATCGATAGTTTTCATGAAGTTAAGCAAGTAGTTTCACAACCAGTGTTGTATCCTTACTTTTCATGAAATTATGCATGTAGTTTCTCACACAGTGTTGTATCGTTAGTTTTCATGAAATTAAGCATGTAGTTTCTCACAAAGTGTTGTATCGATAGTTTTCATGAAATTAAGCAAGTAGTTTCACAACCAGTGTTGTATCGTTACTTTTCATGAAATTAAGCATGTAGTTTCTCACACAGTGTTGTATCGATAGTTTTCATGGAGTTAAGCGAGTAGTTTCACAAACAATGTTGTATCGTTAGTTTTCATGAAGGTAAGCATGTAGATTCTCAAAAAGTTTGGTATCGTTAGTTTTCATCAAGTTAAGCATGTAGTTTCTCACAAAGTGTTGTATCGATAGTTTTCATGAAGTTAAGCAAGTAGTTTCACAACCAGTGTTGTATCGTTACTTTTCATGAAATTATGCATGTAGTTTCTCACACAGTGTTGTAACGTTAGTTTCATGAAATTAAGCATGTAGTTTTTCACACAGTGTTGTATCGATAGTTTTCATGAAGATAAGCATGTAGATTCTCAAACTGTTTGGTGTCGGTAGTTTTCATGAGGTTAAGCAAGCAGATTCTCACACAGTGTTATATCGTTAGTTTTGATGAAGTTTAGCTTATAGTTTCTCACACAGTGTTGTATCGTGAGTTTTCATGGAGTTAAGCGAGTAGTTTCACAAACAATGTTGTATCGTTAGTTTTCATGAAGGTAAGCATGTAGATTCTCAAAAAGTTTGGTATCGTTAGTTTTCATCAAGTTAAGCATGTAGTTTCTCACAAAGTGTTGTATCGATAGTTTTCATGAAGTTAAGCAAGTAGTTTCACAACCAGTGTTGTATCATTACTTTTCATGAAATTAAGCATGTAGTTTCTCACAAAGTGTTGTATCGATAGTTTTCATGAAGTTAAGCAAGTAGTTTCACAACCAGTGTTGTATTATTACTTTTCATGAAATTATGCATGTAGATTCTCACACAGTGTTATATTGATAGTTTACATGAAGTTAAGCAAGTAGTTTCACAACCAGTGTTGTATCATTACTTTTCATGAAATTAAGCATGTAGTTTCTCACAAAGTGTTGTATCGATAGTTTTCATGAAGTTAAGCAAGTAGTTTCACAACCAGTGTTGTATCATTACTTTTCATGAAATTATGCATGTAGTTTCTCACCCAGTGTTTTATCGTTACTTTTCATGAAATTAAGCATGTAGTTTCTCACAAACTGTTGTATCGATAGTTTTCATGAAGTTAAGCAAGTAGTTTCACAACCAGTGTTGTATCGTTACTTTTCATGAAATTATGCATGTAGATTCTCACACAGTGTTGTATTGATAGTTTACATGAAGTTAAGCAAGTAGTTTCACAACCAGTGTTGTATCATTACTTTTCATGAAATTAAGCATGCAGTTTCTCACAAAGTGTTGTATCGATAGTTTTCATGAAGTTAAGCAAGTAGTTTCACAACCAGTGTTGTATCATTACTTTTCATGAAATTATGCATGTAGTTTCTCACACAGTGTTGTATCGTTACTTTTCATGAAATTAAGCATGTAGTTTCTCACAAAGTGTTGTATCGATAGTTTTCATGAACTTAAGCAAGTAGTTTCACAACCAATGTTGTATCGTTACTTTTCATGAAATTATGCATGTAGATTCTCACACAGTGTTGTATCGTTAGTTTTCATGAAATTAAGCATGCAGTTTCTCACATAATGTCGTATGGATCGTTTTCATGAAGTTAAGCAAGTAGTTTCACAAGCAGTGTTGTATCGTTACTTTTCATGAAGATAAGCATGTAGATTCTCAAACTGTTTGGTGTCGGTAGTTTTCATCAGGTTAAGCATGCAGTTTCTCACACAGTGTTATATCGTTAGTTTTCATGAAGTTTAGCTTATAGTTTCTCACACAGTGTTGTATCGTGAGTTTTCATGGAGTTAAGCGAGTAGTTTCACAAACAATGTTGTATCGTTAGTTTTCATGAAGGTAAGCATGTAGATTCTCAAAAAGTTTGGTATCGTTAGTTTTCATCAAGTTAAGCATGTAGTTTCTCACAAAGTGTTGTATCGATAGTTTTCATGAAGTTAAGCAAGTAGTTTCACAACCAGTGTTGTATCATTACTTTTCATGAAATTATGCATGTAGTTTCTCACACAGTGTTGTATCGTTACTTTTCATGAAATTATGCATGTAGTTTCTCACACAGTGTTGTATCGTTACTTTTCATGAAATTATGCATGTAGTTTCTCACACAGTGTTGTATCGTTAGTTTTCATGAAATTAAGCATGTAGTTTCTCACACAGTGTTGTATCGATAGTTTTCATGAAGATAAGCAAGTACTTTCAAAAACAGTGTTGTAACGTTAGTTTTCATGGAGTTAAGCAAGCAGATTCTCACACAGTTTTGTATCGTGATTTTTCAAGAAATCAAGCATACAGTTTCACAAACAGTCTTGTATCTTTAGTTTTCATGAAGGTGAGCAAGTAGTTTCACAAACTGTGTTGTGTCTTTGGTTTTCAGGTAGTTAAGCAAGCAGATTGTCACACAGTGTTGTATCATTATTTTTCTTGAAGATAAGCATGTAGATTCTCAAACAGTTTGGTATCGTTAGTTTTCATAAAGCTAAGCATGTAGTGTCTCACACAGTGTTGTATCGATAGTTTTCATGAAGTTAAGCAAGTCGTTTCACAACAAGTGTTGTATCGGTACTTTCATGAAATTAAGGAACTAGTTTCACAACCAGTGTTGTATCGTTAATTTTCATGTAGTTAAGCATGTAGTTTCTCACACAGTGTTGTATCGTTACTTTTCATGAAGATAAGCATGTAGATTCTCAAACTGTTTGGTGTCGGTAGTTTTCATCAGGTTAAGCATGCAGTTTCTCACACAGTGTTGTATCGATAGTTTTCATAAAGATAAGCTTGTAGTTTCTCAAATAGTGTTGTATCGTTTGTTTTCATGAAGTAAAGCAAGCAGATTCTCACACAGTGTTATATCGTTAGTTTTCATGAAGTTTAGCTTGTAGTTTCTCACACAGTGTTGTATCATTAGTTTTCATGAAATTAAGCATGTAGTTTCTCACAAAGTGTTGTATCGATATTTTTCATGAAGTTAAGCAAGTAGTTTCACAACCACTGTTGTATCGTTACTTTTCATGAAATTATGCATGTAGTTTCTCACACAGTATTGTATCAGGCTGGCCTCGAACTCACAGAGATGGAGGACCCATGCTTTAACCCTCATGATAATATCAAGGTTAAAAGTTCTGTCCCTCAGCCAGCTGACTTTGAAGGTGGGCCATTCTGAGAAGCAGGATGTCTGCCACTACTTCTTGTGCAATTCTACTGACTTGTTGCACGTTTGGTCCAAGACTTCTTCTCAGTGATCTAGAGTGAGACTTAAGGGGTAGTTATTTGTTGACCTGTGGGGACACCAGACCTTGAGTAGAAACCCACTTCCCCTTTGGCCTGGGAGTAGGCATCTATGTAATGTTTACTGAAAACAATTTAGTGCTTTAAAACATGATAGGGCTCAGATAAGGGCTGGCTCACTGAAATACCATGCCTTTTACACCTCCTACGGTTAGATGCCTCTTCCTGTTTTCCTGGGGTGTCTCCTCCAGCCAGGAGGAAAGAATGGTATGTAGATGAATGGCAGGAGTCCTTAAAAAGGGAAGCTCCTTTTTCTTAGAGAGACTTCTCCAGAGATTTCGCCGGGGACTTCTCCTGAGAGCTCTGCTAAGCGGACTGGGGTCTCCTCCTAAGCTGACTTGGGAAGATAAAGTTTTCTTAAAGCAACCGACCAGTCTCTGTGTCATCAATCCCAACCACCTCGCTACATTCTCGGATGCAGGCCGCACAGCAGGTGCGACATTGACCCATGGGTACGGTGACAAAAAATTGGACAAGACACAGAACAATTAACAGACAGACAGACAGACAGACAGACAGAGCAGAAAAGCCAAGCAGTGAGCCAGCTGATTGGCAGCAAACTGAAAGTATACACCGAGAGGGGAGTGTTAGACTGAAGCCAGACTCCCCAGGGAGGAGCGAAAGCTGGTCTCTCTCTTTCCCCCAGACTACTGTGGAGGGGGACACCAGAATAGGATCAGGGGTCTCAGGGCATGTCTGCCTCCCCCACTGATCCAACAAATTTTACGAGTCATGTCCAGACACAAATTCAGAGCCAGTCAAGCAGTAGACTGACATGCAAAGACAGGTATAGGCAATGAAAATGGGGCAAGCTCGCTCTTACCTCCAACCACTCTTGAAATTGAGTATGGGATGGCAGTCTCTCATCCCAGATGAGTGCCCACATGTTGGCGTCCCAAACTTTGGGATTCTAATGTATCCAGGTGGATGCCCCAGAAACTCAGACTCCAGACCAATGGATGAAACAAGCGAGGGATTTTTTTCAGCAATTGCACAAATGGGCTCCAGGAAACATAGCCTCACTCCCCAGTGTGTTTATTTATGGAATAAGGACCGGTGTCATGGATGGATCACAAGCCATGGAGAGCATTTTAATCATAGTTTATTATAGCAAGACTGAAAGGGGGAAGACAGAAGACAGACATGACAGAGAGAGGGTGGAAGATGAGAGAGAGAGAGAGACAGAGAGAGAGAGAGAGAGAGAGAGAGACAGAGAGAGAGAGAGAGAGAGAGAGAGAGAGAGAGAGAGAGAGAGAAATTAAGAGAGCATAAGTATGCAGGGGTCTGTCCTTTAAATGGGTCCTTTGCACCTGCGTGCAGACTGGTTCTCACGTAATTCTGGGCTGGCCAGAGTATTGCCAGAGTGCATTGTGCCAGGTAACAAGGCAGGCCAGCATAATGCCTGAACATTTCACCCAGGTCAACATGGACCAGGCTGTGTGGGCAGAAATGTTTAGTAACTTTTTGCTGTTTCATGAAAAAGTGTCGCGTCTGCTGCGCGGCCTGTGTCCGAGAACGTGCGGAGGGTGTCGGGGATTGACAACACAGAGACTCGTTCAACGATGTAAAGAAAACTTTAAGCAGGCTCCAAAAAGGTTCAAGAAAACTTCCTAAGAAAGTCTCCCACCAGAGAAGCTTCTGCTCTCTCCTCTACCCTGGCTGGTTCTGCTCTGACCCCAGAAACTGATCTGGTCGTGGCAGAAGAGGCAGTTAGTCTCTGGACAAGGTCGAGCTCAGGGTGGTTTCTGCGGGCAGGCCTTTTCCAGGAACTTAATGCCCCCAGGCATTGTATTGTTTTTAGTAAACATGTTTTTAGTAAACATTGTCTTACAGCTGCCTACTCCCAGGCAGAAGGGGAAGTGGGTCTCTGCTCAAGGTCTTCAGGGTATAAACTTTATCTGTAATACTGTCACAAAACAGGCTCTAGCCAGTGTATTTTATCATTTTTTTTAAATTTTGGTTTTTTGAGATGGTGTTTCTTTGTGATTTTTCAAGGCTGTTCTGGAACTAACTCTTGTAAGATCAGGCTGGCCTCAAACTCAAAGAGATCCACCTGCCTCTGACTCCCAAGTGCTGGGATTAAAGGCATGTGCAACCATCAACTGGCTTAGCCAGAGTTTTGAACAGACTAAAATGAAAGAGATCTCTATTATTCTGGATGAAGAAAATGGAGGCTTGAGAAACAGATGAATGTCCTAGGATTAGAAGGAATAATAAATTAGGAATACAAAAAAGGATTAGGACTAAAAAACTCAAGAGTTAGAGCCCAGCTATGAGTACCAGATACTGAGATACTCTTGTTTTATGATACAAGAAGACAGAGGTACAAGCAGTCTGTCAAAGAACATGTAGAATGTCTCTCCTTGCCTAAGGTCATTCAGATGAACAGAAAATGATGGCAGTTGTTTGCTTTTAATGATACTTATTCTATCTGCAGACTGTGCTCCTTCACCTTCCACCATGCACATCTGGGACTAAAATCCCAGTGACCGCTCATCATCACGTGTCTACAACTGGGTAGAGAGTGCACAAATTGTTCAGTTAGACTATTTTCAATATTCTCAAACTCTTCAAAGTCCAGTATTAATTGATACTTAAGCCCAAAATTACAGCAACCTCCCTTCCAGTAATGTAACAGTACTTCAGGCCAATTCTTTGAGTTCTATTTAAAATTGTAAAAAGCAAACAAACAGAAAACTCTATATTACACTGAAATTTAAATTTCATCATTAATATTTTAAACACTAATGCACCATCACCCTTATATTCCCCTAACAGAAAGCTATCCATGCTTTTCTTTTTTGAAAGAACAGTGTTGTCATTAGACTGATCCAAGTAGAAAGAGCACATTCTGCATATCCTGTTTATCTCCCTTTGCTGGAAGCTGTTTCCTTCCCCCCTCAATGCTCCCCTAATTTAAATGGAAACTCCTTTTCAGGTACTGCTGCCCTGTCTTCTGAGCACAGCAGGGGGTCCAGAGCTGGGTTCAGTATGACCTATCCCTGTCCCTGGAGTTGTGGCCCTGAATCTGCAGGGTCTCTTTGCTGAGCTTCTACCCCTGAGACTTTTGGCTCTGGTTCACACTACAGCCTAGATTCCTGCTGCTCACTCTGTCAGGAGGGCCATGGGCACTCAGGGGTCAGGTGGGCTCTCTGTCCCAGGACATGGTGAACTGTCCTTACTGAAGAGGTCCATGTTCTCCCCTTTCTGCATTCCCATGGTGTCAGCCAGTAGCACTGGTCACACCCATCAAGCCTTGTTGCTGCATACTTTAAAAATCAAATACTTCCCACTTGTTCACTAGAAGGAGCAGAGAACTGAGCAGGCTTTATATGCACACACGGGGACAGCTTCTTCTTGGACCCCAGGTTAGGCACAAACCTCATCCAAACATCTGTTTTCAAATACAGAACCTTTGGGGGGGGTAGAAAGAAAAGTTAAAGTGGCTCCTTTCTGACTCAGGGAGAAAACAGCAGCAAATGACCTTACAGGTAGAATTTGGGAAAGGAGGAAAAGGGGAGGTCTGTGATAAAATGGGCTAGGGTGTGGTGGTAAAGGAGACATGTGGATGGAGAAGGAGAAGGGGACAAGGGAAGGCGGGAAGGGATTTCTCCCAGTGCTACAAAGAAATGCCTCTGTATAAAAGGGACACACATTGCACACTGGCAAATTATAAAGGTAAAGGTTGAAACCCCATGTTAGCTTAGGTGTTGTAATTCAATTGGACATGTTAACTAGTTGAACAAAAGTGGGCCTTTTATGCCTGGGCCTTGGTAATCAGCCTCAGAAGGAGGAGGTTGTGGTCAAATAAGGCAACAGACCATGGTGGCTAGCTTTATGAATTAATCTAATGGTTTATAGCAAGCCGAGGGATTCGGGAGAAGATCAAGTCATGTGGAAGCCACATGCCTGAGTGGGCTAGTATCTTATGATGCTGGGGGTGGCAGAGATTTCCAAGGTGCCATGGGATTATGAGATGTACATAGCCAGGCTTTAGGCAAGATGAAGGATTGGTGGAAGTTTGTGGCCTGGTATTGGGACAAATGCAGGGATTAGTGGGATTCTGTATCTGCAGTTTTTTTTTAATGTATGGCGGTTTTGGACACCTGTGTGTTGAGGGCCTGAAAATAACTGATATGGGTATTAGAATAGTAAGGGTGTGGAGCCCCACCAATTGTAGTTCAAGAGCCTAAAATCCCCTCCTTTTGTTTACTATTGGTAAACAATCAGGTGTCTGGACAGGGGTGATTTTATCATTAGAGTACTTATTGTTGAGTGGGGAAATTGAAATCCTTAGGGCAAAGTTGACCTTTCCCATTAGGATATAATCTAGAATGCAGGCCCTGGTAACATACCAATGTACAGGTAATCCTATAACAACAACTGATTAAAAGTTGGATTAGAAATCTTTGCATCTGTTGTTGAAGAAATCTAGACAAGAATTGTATAAGGTTTATAAGGTTATACTTTGTGACTAGTAGGATAGAGAAAGGGAGAAATGGGGCTAAGAAGGGTAGCATCCAGTTCCATTTTGGACTGTCACTGATCCACTGGCCAGAGGCGTCAAGGTACTACTTCCATGATTGGAGATCCACAATGGGGAATGTTCTTCTGTATACAGGTTTCTCTTATTGATAAATGAATAGAACACTGATTGGCCAGACAGGATGTGATGTAGCTGGGAAGTAACTTGCCACTAGCTAACCATGGAGCTCTGGAAGTCTGTACAGACAGATAGGAAGTGATGTAGCTAGGCAGAATCAGGATGTGGGCAGGAACAAACAAATTGCTATTTTCTCTGCAGAGATGATTAGCAGTTACCATGTATTGATGTGTATCAGAGGAAGGAGTAAGAGGTCTGGACCTTTCTCAGTTAAGATAAGGTCACTTGGAAATATTTATATTAATAGAAATGTGTTAATAATTATGACACAGATAGTCAATAAGAAAATCTAGTCACTGGCCAATAATTTTATATTAAATGTAGCATCCATGTGCTTCTTTGGGGCTGAGAAGTGTGGAGGGAACAGCCAGGACAAAGAACCTCACATTACAGACCCATTTGATGTTGATAGATGATAAGTGGATATTATCATAAAGTAATGACCACCATCCTAGAAGCTACAACCCCAGAGGTCCTAGATAATAAAGAGAAACCTAAGAGGGACATACATGGATCCCTCTAGGAAGGGGGAAAATATATGATATCCTGAGTAAATTGAGAGTGTGAAGGATGGGAAAAGAGAGTGGAGGGAGAGAGGGGAGGATGAGAGGGTTGTGGAGAAAATGTATAGCTCAATAAAAAAATTTTTAAAAATAGTGACATGCTTCATTCATATCTCTTTTCAGTGGAATTGCAAACTGCCATTTTGGTCTCTGTTTAAATTAGGGTCATGCTGCCTAGTTTTATGTTACCTTGACACCAGCTAGAGTTATATGAATGAAGATAACCTGAATTGAGCAATGCCTCCATAAAGTCCACATGTAAGGCAATTTCTTAAAGGGATTCTATGGTTCCATGCCTGCTACCCACAACCATCATACTGCCCCTCAGGTGCCAATGCTGAGGAGCACTTGGGATATCCCTTCACTGGCATCTTGAACTGATTCCCTACTTAACTACTTGGTGTGATTCAACCTTTCAGAGCCTCCAAAGCCTGACATCCATTTCATCTAGTCTCATTCAATTTCCTCCTATTATCTGCTAGGAAGTGTGCAGGCAGCTAATGGCATTCTGAGGTAGATGTATTGGCCTCCAGGCCCTTGAAACTCACCAGCGTCCTCCCCAGAGTGAACATTCTTTGGTATTTATGGCAGAAATTCACAAAGATAAGAAATTCTTAGGTGCTAAAGTTCCATCTAGACCTCTGCCCAGGATTTGTAGGCTAGCTGTGCAAACCTTTCCAGTGACTATGTCCCATCTCTACACCCAGGCTATGTGACCCAGCAAAAGTTCTAGGTACCCAGCTATACAGTAAAAGGACACTACCCCATGCCAGAATCTGACTCTGGCAGGTCTTTCCTTCTCCAGATTCCCTCTGTGTTGGTAAAAATAATTAGATTGCATTCCTGAAACTAGCCTCCAAGGTCCATTGCCTTATTTGACCACTTTCTCTCTCTGCCTGAGGCTGACTACTAAGGTACAGCTATTAACAAGCAATCAGAAGTTCCCTTTGGCTCACTTAATTAATATACACAATTAAAATTAAATACCTCATCCTGACAAAAGATTTCCCATTTACCTTTATAGACTACCATTTGCCTATGGGCCATGTGTATCTCCCCTTTATCTAGAGGCAGGCCTTTGCCCCTTTGGGACAAATATCGCTGCCACTTTTCTCTTGTTCCTTCAGTTCTTTCTTGTCTTCTATCACCTGTGTTTCCTTTTTATTCCCTGCCCTCTGTCCCTCTGGGGAAAAGAAATCTCCTTTATGCTGCTAACCTGAGGTTCAGAGGTCCTGAGTAGCTATTCTTCCTTTCATACCCTGTGACTTCTTTTCTTTTTTTATGGAGACAAGTTTTCACTACATGTCCCTAGCTGATCTAGAACTCAAGATCTAGAAAACCAGCCTGGCAACATTTTATAAAGATCCACCTGCCTTTGCCCCTGTCTCTGGAGCACTGGAATTAAAGGAACATGCCTTCAAGCCTTGCCTAGCATGCAGTATATTTTAGGAAATTATAACAAGAAGGACTGCATGTTTGATTCAAATACACTTTATTTTTCAATCCTTGGGATTAGATATAAGGCCTTGCAACATGCTATGCAAACCTACCCATGCTGTACACCAGTCCTCCACTTCTAGTCATGGCCTCTACCACTGAGCCATGCCCCCATTACTTTTTTTTACATTTGTTTATAGGTACATTTATTCAGAGAGAGAGAGAGAGAGAGAGAGAGAGAGAGAGAGAGAGAGAGAGAGAGAGAAATAGCACAAGTATGAAGTTTTAAGTACAACTTCTAGGAGTCAGCACTTTCCTTCTACCATGTGCATGTGGGTTCCAGGGATGAAACTCAGCCAGCACCTTTCCTGACCCAGCTTGCTGCCCTGTACAACACAGTGCCTTCAGAACTTCTCTGATGACACCTTGACATTCCACTATGTATGTGAATCCCAGCAGTGTTCAGCCACTGCTTTCTTTCTCCTGGCATCTCCAGTCATCAGCCTCTCCTGCCACATGAGTGGAAACTGGTGATGCCTGTGGTTTTTGTCCCTGTGGCCTCTCACTGATACTTCAGGACTGCAAACAGTTGTCCTGCCAACCTGAGTCATGGTTCCACAGAGTACTTGAAATCACTGGAACATAGTGTAGAATTTTTCAGTTGAGCTTTGCATCTTGGGAATGATTTTGTAAAGGCAATAAAAGTGGCAAACCCTTTTGCTGAGACAAAACAAAGTCAGTCTTTTCCATGACCCTCTTCCACAGACAAAAAAAAACCCTCACCTTACAGGCCTGGTGAAGATTGATGCAGTTCCTGATACTTGTGCCTCCAGTGCTAGTAGAGACTTTGGTATGGCTTTATATGGACTGGTACCTGTATAAAATTTATCCTTCTCAGATCTCTGAAAGTATTAATGGTTGTCAGCTTGACACCATCTGGCAGTCAAATCCACAAGACTATAGTCAGCTTGGTAGGTCATTTTATTTATGTAAAAATAAAGCCTTAAAATGTCTCTTAAATAAGGATCAAAGGATGTAAAAATATAAGATCTACTGTTCAACCATAAGATCAAGGTTATTAGGTTTATTTTGGTTGTCATCTAAGTATAAACTTAAAGGGCTTTTCTTTTCTTTTATTTCTTTTTTTTTTGGTTTTTCAAGACAGGGTCTCTCTGTATTGTTTTGGAGGCTGTAGTAGTACTAGATCTGTAGACCAGGCTCGCCTCGAACTCACAGAGATCCGCCCCGAGTGCTGGGATTAAAGGCTTGCACCACCAAGGACCAGCTCTTTAATTGCTTTTCATCAGGCCAAAGACACCTCTGTCCAATTCATACCTGGCTCCCTGGACAGAAGACAAATGTAGCCCAAATCTGTAGTTTCTGCTAGGAATCAAAATACAGGTACCCAGATATCTACTTTTGCTGCAATGTAGATTTCATTACCTATTGATAATGCTAATGTGTCTATAACCTTTATGTCCTTTTGTATAATAAAATTTACATAGACTTCAGAGGATCAAAAGTCACACACCTTGGATCCACTTCACAGGTCCAAAGGATTCCAGACAAGTCCACCATGTTGTCCCACCTGTCTGTTCCTGAGAATGAGATTTTCTCTCCTGGTCATGGGATTCCTGACCTTCCTGATCACTAAAACTATGGGTCTAAAGAGTTCTAATTTAAATACACAAGTTTTAACTTCTGTACCCAGTTTAAACATGACTTAAACAGGTTTCTGCTTCTGGCAGATGCATCTGAACATCAGGTTCTGACCACAGCCTGCTCTGAAACACTTTGAGCCCTAGACTTGCTGTGGATGTGAACCACTTCAGCTGATGTGGACATCCCCTGTATCTTCAACACAGTCTGCCAATTAGCTGCTCCTGAAGAGATACCCCATTGCCTGAATTCCTTTTTTGCTTTTGACTTCCATTTCAGCCTTCTTGGGTCCCCTTACTGCATCCCAAAGTCAGCAGAAACTAGTATGGAAAAGAATACATCGCCCCCCTTTTCCCTGGTTGAGATGCTAAGTCAAGAGGAAACTCCCTTACATAGGGAACAGAATGATAAGATGCAAATGTCATTCCCACAGAAAAATCTGTTGGGAAATGACAATGCCTATTAACAACCCTTTGAGCCTCCAACAAGCAAGACTCAGGATTGAGTCCTGTCATGGGTACATGGAGAAGGGGGGAATGTAGTGACCAGTTCCACATTTTAGCATCCATGACAGCCTAACATGTGCTTGCATGTACTTGATGCTCCTGTCCTGCTCACTAAGGTCAGATGCCCTCCTCGTGGCAAGGAACCAATCACAACTTAGCTGGCAGTGCTGTGCTTTATGGCTCTGGGTATGATTTATGGACAGTGCACAACAGTGACCTGCAGAGCATAGCAACTGCCCTGGGAGGGCCTGTGGGCCATAACAACCAGTTGACCAATCAACACAGGGCAGGTCACCCAAACCTAGAAGCACACCAATCCTGAGACTGTTTCATACCTTTAGACACTCTCCTTATGCTGCCCTTTAAAGTCCCTGCCTCAAGGTTTCTTGGGGTCTTTCTCCAGCCATTGCCATGGTGGCAGGATGAAGGGCCTGCGCTAATGGGGTTAGCTCGTTAAACGTCTACAATAAAAAAAACTCTTTGCTTTTGCATCAAAATGAGCCTCTTGGTGATTTTAGGGTTCAGAATTTGGGTACAATATATGGAAGAATTACAGGAGTCAGTTCGTCCTTCCTTGTAGGCCCTGGTTACCAAACTGAGGTCATTAGACCTTACTTGCTGAATGATCCCAGGACCCTAATGGTGTCTCAAGGTTCAAGCAAAAATGTAATTGCCAGCACAGGCCAGAGGTTGTGAGTCCTCAAGCTGGAATTGCAAGAGTTGTACTGCCAGATGTTTACCCTGGGAACAGAACTTGGGTCTTAGGTAAAAGCAGCATGTGCTTTTAACTGCTGAACCATCTCTCTAGCTCCCCATAATCTCTTTTTAGAACAGCAAATTACTGCCAACTATTGCATCACACACAACTTTAGTCCGGTATTCACAAGCAGAGGCAGATAAACCTCTGTGAGTTTGAGGCCAGCTTGCCCAGTCTACAAAGAAAATTTCCAGGACAGCTGGTATTGTCATACAGAGAAACAAAGAAACTTCATTTTCTACAAACTCAGGTGGAGTGATGATGCAACCCCTCCAACCTCCTGGAGCTATGAAGTTGGTAGGTCTTTTCTTAAGGCCCAACACAATACTCAGGGATTCAGAGATATACTCAGCTACATAGAAACTTCATAGTTATGTCATAATAAAAGGAGGGATGGTTTCACTGGCTAGCTGGCTGAGTGTATAAAGGTGCTTGCTTGGCAAGCCTTATGATTTGTTATATTCCTGAAACTTTCTGGATATGGAAGAAATAATGCATCCCACAAAGCTGTTCTCTGATGCCACATGTGCCAAGACTTCAGGAACAACTATCAACAAATGACAAACTGAAATTAAAAAATAGGTCTTTAACTTTAATAGTGCTGCATCTGGGCTAGTGAAGTCTTGGCCAGGGTGTCATATGCACCAAGGCCCCAACAAGAAGCTGTGGTTCTATCCACTAATGGCCAAAATCCAAAGAAAATGCCTGCATATATCCACTAAGGGTCAGAGTGACTGTCAGGTGTGGGCTCTATTTAAACCATGCAGGTCCTGATCCTTGACTGACCCAGCAGAAACACAACCTTCATTGATTCATATGAGAAAATCCTAGCCCAGCTATGGGGTTTCAATATTCCTACCTGGAAAAACAAAATTTTTTCATTTTGTTTTCTTGTTGTTTGAGAGTGGTCTCATGTAGCACAGGCTGATCTGAATCTCCCCATGTGGCCAAGGATAGCCTTAAACTCCAGATCTTCCTACCTACTCCTCCCAAGTGCTCAGATGTCAAACATCCCATTGGGCTGCAATTTCTGCAGAGCTCCTAAATCATTACAAAACAGAATCTCCTGCCCAATAGCAGCCTCTTCTTGGAACTGCAAGCAGCTCTGTGGGCATATGGCTGTGCTTTCTGGTACTCTGCCACTGCTCCCATCATAAATACCTGAACCAGACCCATTCTGACAGAGACCCCTTGATGGTCAGTTTCTGTTGTCAACCTGACACAATCTAGGATCACCTAGGAAGTGAAGAATTGCCTGGATCATGCAAGCCTGTAACCATGTCAATGATAGATTGTCATGATAGTTCTGGAGGAGACCTGGCAGCCCTTTACTATTCCAGAGTTCCTGTCTTAGCCACCATTACCTACCCCTAGCTGAGTCCCTCATTTGCTCCTAGGCACTGGCCTTCTTTCTCTTAGGAGGCTTCCCTCCTCTGGCTGAAACAGAAACCTCTTATGGGAAGGGACAGTTAGAGGTCAGGCCACCTTCCCTTTGATATCCTTTCTTAGAGGTCTGAGGGAGATGCACAAGTTTTAAATTTGTCTATAGTGCACAAGCAGATTTTGTCAAAGGGGACAGTCACATTCATCAGTCACAGGAAATTAACACATGTCTGCTGGACCACCTTCAACACTGAGCAATCTTGATGGGCCTATGATTCTGTGTGCTATGGAGGTGCCAGTAACTGACTCCCTATGGCATTCTCATGATGTGATTGTTTACTACACCTGTTACTTTGGACTTAAGGAAACTCCAAATTTTACACTGGTGTAAGTCTACAAAGTTTACAGACTGCAAAAGCATCACCAGAAACAATGGTGTGTGCTAGGTACTGTAGCATAAATATTAACAACCCAGAGAGAGTTATTGGGGTTAAAGCTGAAGGTCAGAGAAGCAAAGCAGTCAGCCACTAGAGCGTTATCACCTCCACCAATGCTCAGACTGAAGGAGCGATCCATGAACCTCAGACTACTCCCAACTGCACTGCTCCTCAGACTCCTTGAGCTCCTGTCTCCTCCTGCCTTATCTTCCTCTCTAGTGCTGGGATTAAAAGTGGGGGATCCTAAATGCTGAGTTTACCTTTGTGTCAGTTCTGTTTCTCTTTTAGACTGGATCAGTTTCATATAGGTCAGGGTAGCCTTGCACAAAATGTGATCAATCCGTCTCTGTCTTCCCAGTGTTAGGATTAAAGGTATGTATCACCACAATCTGGATTCTATGACTAACTAGTGTGGCTTCTGGAATTAAAGGTGTGTAGCACCACTGCCTGGCCTCTGTGCCTATAGCTAGCTTTGCCCATGGGTGGGGATATCCATGAGATGGTCAGGGGGTCTCATGGACCAGGGGTGTTTAAAAGCCTCTCCCTGTCAGTGAGATGACATCATATGATAAATATTCTGGTCTATCAGCTATTCCTGTGATCCCAGGTGCTATTCATAGGGAAACTGGGGAGGGGACACACTATTTTTTAAAAAGGCTGACAATATTACAGTAGGTTTTAAATAACAATGATTGCTCCCAACAATTCCTCCCACTTTTCCAAGTAAGAAGGTGAGCTATTGGTACTTCTCACGACTGAGTGGAAGCAGGGGTCCTTACCCTCCTGGATGGTAATTGTGACATATATCCCAGAGCACACTAACCCAGCCTTTGCAGGAAAGCTTACTTAGGCCCGTCATGTTGTCCTTTTGTGGAGGGAAGTGTTTTTGACAGTGACCTTCATGAAACCACGTATACTCCCATGAAGCCCAGGATAGGCACATTTTGGTAGCATCTTCACTGCATTTTCAGGGTGCACCTCAGTGGGAGACATTTTAATTTTGTCAGTAGTAAAAGGACGTTCCCTGGAAAGTTATCCCCTTGATTGTGTGTTGTCACCTTCTAAAGGCATGACCATGATCCTTGAGGTCAAGCCTGTGATAGTGAGTTTGGGTAGGTTTTGTTGTCAGGGAGTCGATCTGTTGGCTGATAAAGTTAGTTAACCTCTTGATGCCCCAAGGGCCAAATGTGAGCAACATTCAAAAGCCAGCAAGGCATCCTAAAATGGAAGGGAGTAAAGTGGTAAGCAAGAGTGGGGCTGAGAACCAATTTTTGGAATCAGCCTAATTCCTGTTCCTAGGCCATAGAACATAGGGACAGAATTTAAGTGGGGTGAATAAATGTAGGTTAAAGGCCATCTTGACAGGCCCACCATTCTCAGGGATCAATAAGCAGAGGAGTTAGTATCCTGGAAGAGAGTGAGTTTGCAGAGGTGAGGGAATTTGGAAAGTGGGTTGGGGGAGGAGCTATGCAGATTCAGGGACTCTGGTTTTGCATGTTTCCCTGGAGCTGGTTTGGACAGCTTTCCATGGTTTCAGGTCCAGTTTTTTCTTTGCTCCACGCATTTTACAAAATGTTCTGGTCGTCACCAAGTTTTTTTCTTTTTCTGTAAGAGAGCACAAACATTCCCTTCACTACAAATTGGGTCTTTTCTACTGCCTAATGTATTGATGTCTTTATCTGACCTGGAGAAAAGTTACTTAAGTTCCATCATGCCAGAATATGTAGTTTGCTGACATTCACATTTAAAAATTATAAAATGAAAAGTATGAGTTAATACATCATGTGGAGACAATGGTGATTTTATAGCCATTTTGTAAGCGGCATGTGACTAAGTTTCATTGTGAAGTGTATCTGAATAGCTACTTCCATACCTGCGGAGCCGGTGGCTAAGACCCCGGATACTCCAAGACCCACGGGGCATGAATTAGATGACTCTCTTATGTCTAGGAATAAGATAATCTATGAGATTCCTTCGTGGAATAGATTCTACATCTGGGAGAAGGGTGGCTAATACACATAACCTTGTCCAATTTGTAGGCAACATGGAATAAGTCATTTCATTTTCACATGTAAAAATGTAACAGGTGGAGATTAGTGACATTACTATTACTCCCTCATTTTTGTTTTATAGAAGTTGTATTTTTAAGGAGCTATGAGTTGCTCCACAACTTCCTGAGGGCTGTAAAGAATACCTGTTGTGATTAATTTTTTATTGAGCACAAAATAGTTGAATGCCTTATTTGAATATAGACCTATTGTCTGTTCTTTATTTCTTTTGGAACTCCCATACAAGCAAAACATTTCAAACAGTGATCCATCAGGTGCTTGGTAACGTTCTCAGTTTGTGGTGACCATCAAAGAACCTGAATACCTATCAACTCCCATGTGTACATTTTTTAATTTGTCAAATTCTGTAACATTTGACATAAATGATTAGGAAGTAGGCCTCTAGGGCTCATGTTTAAATTGGTTATAGATAAATATTGTATGCACGCATCATTGTTTGATGATTTTGACATGCAGTCTCTTTAGTTAGACCAAATTTCTTTTTTAGACCTTTGCTATTTTGATGATGAAAATTGATGAGACTGTAGAGCTCTCTCCACCAGAGTTAAAGTTACTAACTTTGTTAATTTATTTGTTGACACATTTTCCCTACCCAGTGGGCTGGAAGGTTTGAATGAGCTGTTATGTTACCCACAAAACATGGCAATTGCATGTTGAAATTGTTTAAATAATATTTTAACCTGATCATGGTTAGTTTCAATGTACTGAACTATCTTCATTATTTGAAGAGATTAAAAACATAATGATTGTTAGTATACAATTAAATGAATCATTTACTAGCATTTTAAAAACCATTGTAACAGTCCATAATGTGACTATCTGAGCTGAAGCCATAGTTGTTTATTCCATACATTTTTACCATCTGTACCATAAATTGTTTTTTTATTTAGAATAACCATTAGTAAATCTTAGCATAACATTTTTTTACAGGACTGTTTTTTTACTATTTGAGAATGTAAAAGAATGTATCAGGTCAAAGTGTAACTGACTATGAACTATAAACTGATTATGGATACTCCCTGAAAATTGAATAAAAGTAATTTTTCATGAATCACTGTTTTGAAACAATAGATCAAGTTGTTGTTTAGTATACATAGCATGTATTGAGGGACCAAAAAATAAAATTAATAAAAGTTTAAAAACTTGAACCCTGAATCTATACAGAGACAGGGAACTTCTAATGGTAAAAGAAGATTTAATTCCTTAATTCAGGAGTGTTAGAGCCCCAACTGTTTACCATTACTGTTAACATGCCCTTGCTAATTGGTGGTCAAAAATTCCTCTGCCAGTTGTAAAGATTACCTGGTCCAGAGAATAACTAACAGACCTTAAAAAAAGGACATAAACATTGAATATTTTCCAACTACTTTTGAAAATCATTTAAAGATTTTTAACTATCCTTTTTGATTTTTAAAATTGAGGTTTAATTTTTATTAGAATATAACATATGTCCCAAATAAGATTTAATTTTTATTAAAATATAACTTGTCCCAAAAACCTTTTGAAAAATCACTCAAAGTTTGCATGTAGTTTTCCTCATTAGCTGACAAGGCCTCATTTGCATCTCTAATTTGCATCTACACAGACACATTTGGGGGTGGGACCCAACCAATTGGCAGTTCCCTGAAAAAAAAAAACTTTTTAAATCCCGTGTTATCTTTTATTTGCTAGATTTCCTTTTTTGCTAACTATAAAAAATTTAGGAGGATTTCTGCATTATCTCTTTTTAAACATCACAGAATTATCCATACATATTTTCTTGGGTCCTAGCCTATGCTGTAAGCTTCTGGTATTTTCTATTGACTGGCTCTGAAGGCTTAAATCTTTCCTCTTTCCTGTTAAGACATTAACTGCCTGGCTGGATGGCTGGATGTTTCTTTTGGATCTATTTAAAGCAACTAAGGTAGCTTTTTAACTATATTTAAAGTGATTTAAGCATCCTTTTAATCCTATCCAAGGCAATTAGAACAGTTGTTTTCATCAACATTTACGCATTTACACTTCACATACCATACATACTGGCATGGCCATGCCTATACATATAGATCACGCACGCATCTCTTTCATCTATCCTCTTGACCAGGTTATGATTAGTTAGTTGAAATGAAGCATCCTTAATTGAAGTCTCTTTTAACACAGCACCTATAGCCAATCCTTGAACATCCAAAATCTGAACAAATCCAAATTGATCTATGTTGGGTTTTTTTTTATAAGGTCTTAAAACAGTTTCTGACTGGCTGTATTAATAGCATTTTCTATATATTTGTCTGGGCATCAGCCATGGCAGCAGTTCTCAAGGCTTCGAGCTTCCTAGGCTCTGGCACTGAACTTCCTCAGCCCTGGACTTTGGGCCTGAGCTGGCCTGCTGTCGGATACTTGCAGCCATTTTTTTTCTCCTGCACACTGGACTTTAGGTTCTTGCTGGTCTGACATCTGAACAAAACCTTTAGTAGACTGTCGCACCTGCTGTGCAGCCTGCATCCAAGAATGTAGCGAGGTGGTCGGGATAGATGACACAGAGTCCGGTCGGTTGCTTTAAGAAAACTTTATGCTTCCCAAGTCAGCTTAGGAGGAGACCCCAGTCTGCTTAGGAGAGCTCTCAGGAGAAGTCTTAGGAGAAGTCTCTCCAAGAAAAAAGAGCTTCCCTTTTTAAGGACTTTTGCCATCCATTTACATACCATTCTTTCCACTTCTCACCCTCCTGGCTGGTGGTTTAATCTCCGGCCCCAGAATCGGGGAGACACCACAGGGGGCAGGGACAGGAAGAGGCATCTAGCCATAGGGGGGTGTGACAGTCATGGTATTTCAGTGAGCAAGCCCTTACCTGAGCCCTATGAAGCTTTAAAGCACTGAATTGTTTCCAGTAAACATTACACAGATGCCTGCTCCCAGGCCAAAGGGGAAGTGGGTTTCTGCTCAAGGTCTGGTGTCCCCACAATAGACTCATTTGTGTAGCCTTCCTTTCTACAATGTCTAACATGGCCTGGCATGCTGCATTAGGATTCTCACAGGCTAGTTGTCTCAATCAAAAGGTTAACATCTGTATCTCCCATTATTTTGGATGATGTTTGTAGTTGCCTAAAGACAAAATTTTGAAGTAACTCCTTAGGTTATTGCTGGCTTGCTCTTTCCAAAATCTCCAGCCCATATCCTGGTGGCTGAAAATATGTTTCGAGTTCTCCTGGCTGCTGGGCCAGTCTGCCCATACACTGCTATCAAAAGCTAACTGCTGATCTATTTCTTTGCCCTTGCTCAACAAGCACTTTATAATAAAAGGGATGGTTTTGGGCTGTCTCTCTCTCTCTCTCTCTCTCTCTCTCTCTCTCTCTCTGTGTCTATATATATATATATACATATATACATATATATGTATATATGTATATATATATATATATTTGTTTGTTTGCTGTTTCTCCAACACTAACCTACACTGGAGATACTGAACTGCTGCTGGCCTTGACCCAGGGGGGCCTGCTCCTAGGCTGCCTCAGACAAAGGAACACTTCTCTGAACTGAGGAAACTTGAAAAGTTCTTATTTCCCTGTGAGAGAGATTTTGTTAAATCTTTCAAGGCTCTTAGCTTTTGTTGAACTCCACCATTAGGTTTTTGCCTCTCTATATTTCTAGTTAAAAATGAGGGACATGAAGACTCTTGTCCTGATACTTCATATATTTTTATATACATTTTAATCTCTCTGCCCTGTATGTTCTCCTTGATCTGGCCAACCACTTGAGGGGCAGATACTTCCCCTCCATCTCATAAGTGAAGCAGCACCTTCCCTTCCCCCAGAGCCTGGTGCAACTGTGGCACCAGCTGTGGCAATGGTAGCCTCTGAGAGGGGGATGGATCCCCTCAAAACTCGTAAACTCCAAAATCATCTGTAGTTTTGCTTCAGTTTAGCTCTCCTGGCTATCAAAACTCACACAAGTACATATACGATCAATTTTTTGTCTTATAGTTCAAAGTATACATTTTAAGATTCTTGATTTTAACCCTTACTCCTCCTGTCTTGAGAGAATTTTGTGAGTCTCTTAATGAACAAATATTGCTTACTTAAATGCTTGCCTCAGGGCATAAGCCTACCTTGTGCTGCTGCGGATCTGACACATCACTAGCCGGGTAATGCCAGTGGCGACTACTGCAGGTTCTTCTCACAGCCGTGTTGATCTGTGATGACCTTAGAGGATCTGACTCACTGTCTAGCAGGACAGTGGCAACCTCTGCAAGTCTGTCTCACAATCATGTGTGGTGACTTTTGAGAGCCAGAGCTTCCGGAGTGGTGGCTCAGTGCACATGGGCAGGACTGTCCTTTTGGGTGCAGCAGCGTTCCTGGAATTCTCGGGGTTCTAGAGTCCCATGTGGAGGTGCCAATTGCCCCGGCCTGTAGGGCACAACAGGTTGGAGCCCAAGGAACCTGGAATGAATGAGACAATAGACAAGGGGGAGATGGACAGCAAGACAACATGGCTGATCAAGCTGCCATTTAATGAAAGTTCTGTACAGGCTTAAGTAGGGGAATGTGGCTTTGGTCTGGGAGCAGAGGTTGTTAAACCAGAGATGCCAGGAACTGTGGCAGGGGGCTGTTAGGAGCAGGAAGACTTTAATAAGCAAGAGAGCAGGAGATCTCACCAGGGAATATAGGTGTTAGCATTGTTAAGTGTTGTAAAGGGATGAGTTATCTCTGGAACCAGGCCATCTGTGGGAAGTCACCTGAGTTTTGAGATCTGCCCTGGGGTAAGAAGTAGATTAATTGACCTGGTCCCCAACACTTTGCACTGTGATCTTCAGGCAAGCTTTATTCATTAGAACATAAACAAAACATCACCACAAGGTTCTACAGATACAGCAAGAAGGAGAACAGTGTGGGTTGTGTTGTGTTTCATTTCTTTCTCATTGACCATTGGAGCAGGGGATCCTCTGTACAAAATCAGGTGGCAGTATGATGGAACAGGGAAACTAAAACCCTCTCTATGCAGAACTCACCCAAGAATATTCAGATTAGAGTGCAGAAGCTTGTCAAGTATGTGGGTCACTCTGTGCATCCACATACAATGGCCTGGACTGTCTAGGCCAGCATCAGAGCCAGCAAGCTATAGACTCCTAGCCTATATAGGGTATGTGGTACCAGGTAGGCCCTTATGAACTTGAAGAGAATCAGCTGGGAAACTCAGAGTGCAAGCTCTGATTCTCCCAGGCATGACAACATAGCTTGTGTCCACCCTGGTCTTGCTCACACTGGGACTCAGGTTGTACTTCAACAGACTTGGTTACAGAACTTGTTGTCATCTTGCCTCAAAACTGCTTTTACCTATGCCAATCTCTCAGAGTTAATCTGTATAGGGAGCACATAGAGTAGGGTACAGGCATGTGTGTAGCCGCTCAGGCAGATATGGCTCCCTGTCCTGGTGGTAACCTAACAGCAAGGATACAGAACTTAGCCCAAATAAAAGAACCATTAATGAAAGTAACTGCACCAAGTTGAGTTGGCTCAGTGGTTAAGAGCACTTGCTGCTTTTATGGAGGCCCCGGGTTCACCTCCTAGCATTCACTTGGTAACTCCAACTTCAGGGAATCCAATGAACTCTTCTGACCACAAAAGGCAGCATTAGCATGATGCACGAACACACATGCTAATGAAACATTCATGTACAGAAAACAAAAATCTTTAAGAAAAGCAAAGATAGAAAGAAAAATGTCACCATGAGGCTGTCTCAACAAAGAGTTGCCTAGAAGAGACATTGCCTAGCATGTGTCAGCCCTATATTCAACTTCACCCCAAAATTCAAAAAGGAAAAATAAAGGTTGGGCCAGTGAGATGGCTCAGTATGTAAAGGTGCTTGCCACTAAACCTGACAATCTAAGTTTGATCTGCAGGGCTCATGTTGTGGACAGTGAGAACCCATTCCCTCAAGTTGTCCTGTGACAGCATATGGATATATTGGTTTCAACACAGCCCCAAATGAAATAAAAATGTAGTAAGCACTCAGGTCTTTTTCTTCAGAACTGAAGACAAAATTAACATGAAGTAATACAGAAAAGATTTTTTTCCCTGTTGACTGAGAAAATCTACTGGGAAATACAAAAAAAGAAATCTTTATTCACTATTTTATCTTGAAAGAAATGGTGTTATGCCTAGAAACAGAAATTTTAAATAATTCAGGTGTTAATACCTAAATTTTCCATGTGATGTTTATAGTCTCTTTTTTTTCCAAGTAATGAGCTACTTGATTCTTTGTCCCTCTCTTAACAGTTTCTTTCCTTTTTCAGACAAATACTTTATTTCTGTGTTGGTCATTGGAATGTTTTGTAAAGATACATACCTTTCTGTTTTAAAAGGCAGCATAGGAATTGTAAAATCTAAAAGCCCATCGTCAAGCATCTAAAGACACCTTTGAAAATTTAGTTTCCTTTGTTCAGTTTGAGTATACTTAGGAAAAATAGAAAGTAAAGTCCAGCCAAGGCCTCGATGTTAAGTGAGCCTTAGGATCTCAGATGAGTGATGGTGGCAAAACTTGAAGTAGTGAGGGGAATTGGAGAAGTTCCACATTGAAGTGTGTCGGTTAAGTAGTCTTCTTTCTACAGGAACACTTAACAAGAAACAAACAAACCTGATTCTGTCTAACTTGTGGGTATCCTACCAACGAAGGCAGTTCTCCTCTAAAAACAGACATTGTGAAAGTAAAGGTAAATATGTCACTATGGAAGGATTTGTGGTGAATGCTGGTGTTGAAAGGCAAATGTAAAATTAAGGCAATTATATGATGCGGCTTGTAGAAAAAACTCCAAATCTAACTGCTTTGCCCTCATCCTAGTTAAGGATAGAAAATTCCTTGATGGGAGGGCAGCGATATCAGGTTTGCTATTTTTTTATCCCTTTGGCACAAAAGGGTTGAACATCAGGCTAAAACATCCATGCATTTATTATTAAACATTTCTACCGACAATGCACTGTGCAAGGTACTGTAACCCTACGGTAAGTAGGCGGGTGTTTGTTCCACTGTAAGTCATAAGGGTGTCCCCGTCAGCATTCCCAGGTCACCTGATATTCCCCGAGTTGTAGTTCTCTTACCAGTGTGTTGTGTTTGCAGGGAGAGGTGTCAGCTCAGAAAGCTAGCTAGTTAGCTCTTAGCACTTTTCCGAGGTGAGTTTAAGATACACTCTTTTAGTTTGAGAATTTTTGAATCTTAAAAATCCAAATGTAATTTCTAGTAACCTAGCAGTTATAACTTGTTGAATGGACTGTTCTACTTTAAAAATAAACTAGGCTATTAATAAAAAAAAAAAAAGGAGTAGTCCGACCGTGCCTGGGGGCAATGGCCCATGCACCCCAGTAGGGAGGGCCTGGATCCCCATTTCCGGTGTTAGAATTGCCCGGGCGGAGGGAGTGAGGTCCAATCCTGCACTCCCTGAGGTGGCTCTAAGGAGGTCTGAGATATGAAGGGGTTGCTCTGGGGGAGAAAATAAGTCCTGCCACTGCCCAGAGCAGGGGTCATTGCCCCGTACACATTGGTTTTGGGGCCCTGGGGCGGGGCCCTCCTCCCGTTTCCCTGACTATTATTAGCAGAAAGGAAATTTCCCTCCCTGTCAGTTTTAGAGTAGCAGTTATTGGCCCAATGATATCCCCTTCGACAACGGGGGCATAAACCAGGTCTCTTGAGACCCGTAGTACTATTTTGAGGGCACTCTCTACAGAAGTGTCCCTCCCTACCGCAGCTGAAACATGTTTTTCTCCCTCCCAGAGTAGGTCTTTCTTTCCCCACTTGGGGCCGAATGGCAGCAGCTAACACTTGGCCCTGGATGAAGTTCCCATCAATGTCCCTACAAATCCGGATATAGTCATTTAGACTTTTATTGCGATATGGGCGAAGGGCTTCCTTACAATACTTATTTGCATTTTCAAATGCCATCTGCTTGATGACCGGCATCGCAGGCCCAATGCCCCCAAATATTCTTTCTGCTACCTGACTGAGACGGTCTACGAAGTCTTGAAAAGGTTCAGAGGGTCCTTGAAGGACTTTGGACAGATGATCCCCTCCTTCCTTGGAAGGCAATGCTTTCCAAGCCCCTTGGGCCGCTGCTGCCACTTGGGCATAGACTGCGATGTCATATTGCATTTGTTGCTGAATGGTGGCATATTGACCACTCCCAGTAAGCATCTCCACATTTCTCTGGGGCTGTCCGGCCTGTGCATTTCTTTGGGCTGTCTGGCTGCATCTTTCCTGAAACTCACCTCTCCAAATCAAATAATCTCCCCCGACAGAGCTGCTCTGCAAAGCTGCTGCCAATCGCCAGGTGTCAAATTAAGAGATGCAAAAGATTCCATTAAGGAAAGTGTAAAGGGAGCCTGTGCTCCATAATTTAAAGTTGCCTCTTTAAGTTGTCTTATATCCTTAAAATTTAAAGGGTTATGACGCCGAATGACCTGTCCAGAATTGTTCGGGTCTGGAACTTCCATTACTGGGGCCACCACCGGGCAGCATTGGACCCCTCCTCTGGGTCTTCCCTCCAGGTCCGAGAAGGACTGAGTTATCTCATAGGAAGAGTCCCTTTTTTCAGAGTATGGGGAAGGGTTTCTCTCCCTGTCCTGTCTTTTTTTAATTCGAGTCCTTTTTAGTGCCTTTTTAAGGGCCGAGACCTCAGCAAGTAACCGTTCCTTCTCAGACTCTGACTCGTCAGAGTCTGGGTCTGAGCTATTTTCATTTTTTAGGTCTGACAGAGTAGGATATACCCGATTCTGACTGAAGTCCCTCCTTTTGGGTCGCGCCCCGAGATTTCTATTAACTCTTTTGTTGTTGCTAAGAGGCTCCTCCTCATCCTCACTAACAATGGAGCCTCTAGTTTCAGTCAGGGTTTCTCCAGATGATTCACTGTCACTCTCTGCCTCAGAACTCAGGGAGGCTTGAGTCTCAATCTCTTGTAACTCTGAAAAAGCCTCTTTTGTGGCCTGGACTACCTGGCGGTGGCTAGCCTTATCTGTCAAAAGTGCGCCCTTCACTAATCTCCATAAGGAGAATGTAGATGGGGGCAGGGACTCAGGTCCCTCTTTTCGTAAAAGTTGATGAAGATCACGGCGAACCTCCTCCCAATCTGGGATATTTAAGCTCCCCCCGGTAATGAACCATGGACTGGCTCGTTCGATCGACTTTAGAAAGCCTTCTAAGGTTTTAGACTTTACTGTAGTCCCATGTCCTTCAAGTAACTTTTTAACTTGATACTGTAATTCAAGCTTCCCAGAACTATTCCCCATGGTTTCTTTTTTTTTTTCCCAATCTGTCACTGGCCAGAAAAAGAGACGAACCCGCTCACTTACCTCGCATTCACGATCTCGGTGGGATCCTCCAATTGTCGCACCTGCTGATTTACAATCTTTAAATGATTCTCAAAGGTACTTAATGGTTATGTCCCTTTTAAAGGACATCTACTAATACTTTAAATAGTGATCCCAATTCACCTAGATAGTTAACTAAGGAGGGTAGACAAATCCTTCTGCTGTTATGGTCCAACTTCAACAGTTCAAACAAAATTTAAAATAAAAGGGAGTAATGTCCCCAGTCTCCACATGATTCATTAAATAATCCACTCCTCATTTAAAAATTTTTAAAATGTAAATGCCAGTGAGGAATCTGCTTCAGACAGATTCTGACGTAATGAAAGTTAAACAACTATTGCTCAGGTCAAATGGAAACATCCATACACTAGACAGTAGAGTAGACCCTAATTTGGGGTCGAGGGCATGTTTGTGTTCTCTTACAGGAAAAGAATAAAGCTTCAGTAGCTGTCACAACATTTGGTGAGATGCATGGAGCAGAGCAAACTGGACCTGAGACCGTGGGAGCCTGCTCAAGCCAGTTCGAGATCTCCTAAATCAGTGTTCCTGACCCTTGATGTCATCAAATCTACAGCCCGAGAAAGAAATAAAACAGTCAGTTCGAGATTTCCAGTTTCTCATCAGGCTTGCTACATCAACCTCCTGGACCCGTAAGTTTTCATCCCAAAGCCAACAAAACTGAAAGATTAGCAGCTAGCCTTTGATACACCTTAAAACAACAGAATTCATTTTGCCAGCTTTTCCCTTTGGGGGAAAAAGGACCCATTTAAAACATTTGGACATTGGTATGGACTGTGATGAGTGGCAAAAGCCTCTTTTCAGTATTTGAACATTTAGGACCAGTTAGGCAGAGTCTCATCTATCAGTTCCCTTCACCAACACAATCCCACTCCCAGGATTTGAGAAGAGTTGTGGATGGCAAGTGCTGTCCCTTGTCAACTGGATCTCAGGACTTTGAGAGGACATTAAAACTCTTCAAGTATGGGAGATCAGTCAGACAAGTGGCAGGCCAATACAACACGGATTTTTGTGTATATTTGATTTTGTTGCATAGCTATATCTCTTGGGCTTGGAATTTGTTCATAGAAGTGTGATATCTCACTTATCTGTTGGAAAGTTGAAGCTGTCTGAAGTTCCATGGATACAACTGGTTCCAGGCCTCTTTCTTCTTTGCTGGAATTTGGAGGCAATCTTTCATAACTTACCTTATAGATCTACTGCTGCATCTCTGATTCATGTCCATAAGTTCATGTGCACAAATTCATGTGCATGTTCCCTCATTCATGCATTCTGTTGTTCATTCATTTCCTCTTATTCTCTCCCTCATCCTCTCCTTTTGTCCTCCTCGATCCAACTCTATTTCCATAAAGACACCTTTCATACCAGTTTAGGCACATGTTTTACCCCTAAACTCCAGGGTGGCCTCAAACACCTGGAGTACATGCATTCCAGGCTGATCATGGGCTGTCAGAATAAGTAGAAAAAGGAGGTGTGGCTTAATAGAGCTCCTTTTTTGCAAGCACCTTGACTCTTTCCTTTTGTCAGATCCTTGCTTATCTTTCACATGTTCTTCTAATAGGTATTGTATCCAGAAAAAGAAGTGCCACTTATACAATAACATAGGAATTTTCAGGTGGCTTCACACTGAGGAATTTGGCTTTTTGTGGCATGAGTGAAGCTCCCTAGCAGAGATATACATCCTGTTCTCCCCTTTGACTGCATGACGGTTTATGTATGTATGTGTATTTTATTTTCCTTGCCCATGATGCCTCTGCATAGGCCAACTGTACTTCTTATTTCTCAATACTCTTTTCTCAGCCTCCAAATTCCATATTTAGACCATCAAACACTCTCTGGGAATGCTTGCTTTTGATGTCTTAGGGTTCACCTGAGTTCAGGTATCTACAACCAGACTTCACAACAGTTCCTCACACCTTCACTAACATCCTCATGAGTGAAGTGAGCTTTGTTGAGGCTCTGAGGCAAATTTTCATCATCACATACATGACTTCTCTTTGTATGGTCTCACTCAAATTTGTAATATTTTGAGGATCTTCCGCAGGGGCTTATTCAATAAAATGACCCATGTTTCCTGCTCTGAGTCTCGTGCTGAAATTATAAGCATCTTTTATAGCTCATTTCATTGAGTATGTATATTCAGAGGGAAACTACTACTCCTGGATGTTTTTGCAAAGTGAGCCTTGAACATCCCACCAATAAGAAGTTCTTATTTGAGCAGAAAGCTAGATCTCTGGCTTTGGGTGGAGTAGATACACAAGGGCTTCCCCTGTGGTCCTGGAGTCTCTTTGAAAGGGCAACTTGGATCTATGTCAGTTTGGGGGGAGATAGCACAGAGGTAAGGGCTGTAAAATATGACTTCAGCAGTCCATTTCAAACTCTGTTGTACCTTGGAGAGAACTGTCAGGACCTGTGATGACACCAGTGTTGTGACAATGCCACTTGTCAGTGTGGCATTTGTTCAGTGGCTTCACTGTTGACCCATAAACAAGTTTGCAAGACTGTGCTGGATATTTTTGTGAGAGAATGGAGAACATAACAAGACCAGAGAGAGGCACAAGGAAGGTGTCTTCAATCCTAGTATCCAACATGGGAAAATAAGTAGCTATGGGAAAGGAACAGACAGTTCTGGGTAGGGAATGGGAGGTAAGAGAATACTGCTTAATAGTTTTCCAAACAACAATCCAAAAGGAATCAAAGAACCAGAATTCACTTATAGTAAATCCTTACTGCTTGGTTTTTGGCAAAACTTTGTCAGAAGTTTTTTTTCTCTGTATGATCTATGCCACTTGTGAATAGGTTTAGCATTTAATAACACTTCTGACATAATAACAGAACAGAACCAACATCTCCATTAACAGTGAAAACTTTGTACTAATGATATGACCTTCCATAGGTAATATCACACTGATGACTTACATTGATGTATTTCTACTTAATGTTATTCAAATTGAATTATTTTTTAATTTCTTATAGGGGTTATTACTAAGAAGGCTACATAATGTAAAATGTTTAGCTTCTTAAATTGGGATTATATTGCAGGTAATGTTAGAGGAAGCAAATGTAATATAGTTATTTTACATGAATATGGAAGCCTGAAATAACAAAGAAAGAACTGTTTGGAAAAATTTCATAAAATCATATATTCTATAAGAACCACCGGAGACCTGAGGACTGGTCACAGTGGATCTGGATCTCATACAGAGGGGTTTCAGGCTGCAGAGAGACTGCCAGCTTCCAAGTCCCAGTCTCCACCCATGGCACAGAGAAGGTGATACAAGCCTAACTTCCAGTGGCTTGAGCAGAAACAACAGAGAACTGAGGATTGCATACAGCAGAGCAGGATCCCAGCCCAACAGGATTCATCCCACCCAGAGACTGCCAGCTTCCAAGTCCCAGTCTCCACCCACAGGACAGGTGAGGGGAGGGTCCATCCTACCCAGGGTTTGCTAAGGTCCTGATAATAGGACAGCCTCCATTCATGCAAGAGGAAACCAGAAGGCTCACACCCACTGGAAAGTGGTCACATGCACTCCAGGGGAGGAAGAGACTCCTTCTGCACCCAAGGGAAGAAATGATGGGAAAGAGATAATACAAAAACACATCCAACAAAAAAAAAACCAATATGACACCACCAGAAAGTAGAGAATCTATACCCGCAAGTCCTGAACAGTCCATTGCAGAAGAAGCAGATGAGAAAGACCTTAAAAGCAGTTTCATGAAAATGATAGAGGCCCTCAAAGAAGATATGAGAAAATCCCTTAAAGACATGGAAGAAAAAACAAACCAAAAAATACAAGAATTGCAAGAAATGGATGAAAAAACAATCCAAAAACTGAAAAGAATGCAAGAAATGGAAGAAAAGACAAAGCAAAAACTTCAACATATGCAAGAAAGAGTGGAAAAGACATAGCAAAAATTACACGAAACAATTCAAAAAGTACAAGGGTTGAAAGCTAAAATAGACAAAATAAAAAATACAGTCTGAAGGAATGCTGGAAATAGAAAAGCTGGGCAAACAGTCAGGTACTACAGATACAAGCATAACCAACAGAATACAAGAGACGGAAGACAGAATGTCAGGTGTTGAAGATACGCTAGGGAAAATAGATTCATCAACCAAAGAAAATCTTAAGTTTAACAAATCCCTAACACAAAATATCCAGGAATTATGAGACACTGTGAAAAATCCAAGCCTAAAAATAATAGGTATAGAAGACGGTGAAGCAAATAACCTCAAAGGGGCAGAAAACATATTCAACAAAATCATAGAAGAAAGACATGCAAATGAAAGTACAAGAAGCCTACAGACCACCAAATAGAGTGGACCACAAAAGGAAATCCCCTCGCCACATAATAGTAAAAACACCAAACATATAGAATAAAGAAAGAATATTAAGAGCAGCAAAGGAAAAAGGCCAAATAACATACAAAGGCAAACCTATCAGAACCACACCTGATTTCTCCATGGAAACTCTGAAAGGGAGAAGGTCCTGGATAGATATTCTACCAACACAAAGAGACCATGTATGCCAGCCCAGACTGCTATACGCACCAAAGCTTTCAATTACTGTAGACGGAGAAAACAAGATATTCCAAGACAAAACCAGATTTAAACAATACATATCCACTAACCCAGCCCTACAGAAAGTTCTGGAAGGAAAACCCCAACACAAGGGAGTTAATTACAACCAGAAAAACATAGGAAATAGATCATCCCACCTTACCAACAGCTGAAAGAAAAGAGGTAGAAATCCACATGTAATTCCACCACCATCAATTATTCCAAAACAAACAAGAATGAGCAATCAATGGTCATTAATATCCCTCAAAATTAATGGTCTTAACTCGCCCATAAAGAGACACAGGATAACAGAATGGCCACACCTTACCCTCAAAGACAGACATTACCTCAGAATTAAGGGTTGGGAAAAGATTTTCCAATAAAATGGACCCAAGAAACAAGTAGGGGTAGCAATCCTAATATCTAACAAACTAGATTTCAAAATAAAATCAATCCAAGGAGAAGAAGGAGGGCACTTCACATGATAACAGGAGAGATCCACCAAGTTGATGTTTCAGTTTTGAACATATATTCCCCAAATACAAAGGCACCCACATTCATAAGAGAAATATTACTAAAACTCAAATCACATATAAAGCCCCATACACTTATTGTGGGAGACTTCAACACCCCACTCTCACCTCTAGACATGAATACCAGAGAGAAACTTTACAAAGACTCAAAGGGGCTAATAGAAGTTATGACACAATTGGAATTAATAGACATCTATTGAACATTCCACCCAAATAAAAAAGAATATACCTTCTTCTCAGAGGCACATGGAACCTTCTCAAAAATTGACCAAATACTGGGCAACATATCAAATGTCAACAGGTACAAAAGAATTGGAATAACTCCATGCACCTTATCAGATCACCATGCAATAAATTAGAATTCAACAACAACACAAATTGCAGAAACCCTACAAAATCATAGAAGTTGAATAAGCACAATTGCACCATTCCTGGGTCAATGAAGAAATAAAAAAAGAAATTAAACACTTCCAAGAATTCAAATAGAATGATGACACAACATACCCAAACTCATGGGATACTTTGAAAGCAGTGCTATGAGGGAAATTCATAGCACTAATTGCCCACATGAAGAAACTGGAGGTTAGTTATATTAGAGAATTAACAGCATAACTAAAAGCTCTAGAACACAAAAAAGCAAACTCACCCAGGAGGAGTAGATGCCAGGAAATAATCAAATTGAGGGCTGAAATCATTGAGGCAAAGACTAGGAAATAATACAAAAAAATCAATGTAACGAAGAGTTGGTTCCTTAAGAAAATCAACAAGATAGACAAACTTTTATCCAAACTTACCAAGTGACAGAGGGTGAACATGAAAATTAACAAAGTCAGAAATGAAAAGGGGGACAGAACAATGGACAGTGAGGAAATCTAGAGAATCATCAGGGCATACTTTGAAAAGCTGTACTCCACAAAATTTGAAAATCTAAAGGAAATGGACAATTACCTGCATGGATATTACTTGCCACAATTAAATCAAGAACAGATAAGCAATTTAAATAGACCTATAACCTCTAAGAAAATAGAAGCAGTCATCAAAAATCTACCAACTAAAAAAAAAGCCTAGGGCAAAATGGCCTCAATGCAGAATTCTACCAGAAATTCAAAGAACAGCTTATACCAATTCTTCTGAAAGCATTCCATGCAATAGAAGTAGAAGGGTCTTTGCTAAACTCTTTCTATGAGGCTTCAGTAACCTTAATACGCAAGCCACACAAACACACAACTAAGAAAGAGAACTTCAGACCAATATCCCTCATGAACATTGTTCCAAAAATATTCAATAAAATACTGGCAAATCGGAACCAAGAACACATCTGAGAACTCATCCACCATGATCAAGTAGGTTTCCTTCCAGGCATGCAAGGTTGTTTCAAAACACAATATTCCATCAATGTAATCCACCATGTAAACAAGCTGAGAATCAAAAATCACATGATCATATCACTGGATACTGAAAAAGTCTTTGACAAAATCCAACACCTCTTCATGATGATCTGGGATAAGAGGAACTTACCTCAACATAATAAAAGCTATATATAGCAAGCCAACAGTCAACATCAAACTAAATGTACAGAAACACAACGCAATTCCTCTAAGATCAGGATCAAGACAAGGCTGTCCACTCTCTCAATACCTCTTCAATATTGGACTTGAAGTTATATCTATAGCAATATGACAACAAAAGGAGATCAAGGGAATACAATTTGGAAAGTAAGATATCAAACTTTCACTATTTGCAGATGATATGATAGTTTACAAAAGTGACCCAAAAAACTCAACCAGGGCACTCCAGCAGCTGATAAATGCTTTCAGCAAAGTGGCAGGATACAAGATCAACTCAAGAAAATCAGTAGCCCTACTATATACAGATGACAAAAGGGCTGAGAAAGAAATCAGAGAAACATCGCACTTTACAATAGCCACAAAGAACAAAAAATACTTTGGGTTAATGTTAACCAAACAAGTGAAATACCTGTATAGCAAGAAATTTGAGTCTTTAAAGAAAGAAATCAAAGAAGACACCAGAAGGTGGAAAGATCTCCCATGCTCTTGGATAGATAGGATCAACATAATTAAAATCACAATCTTACTGAAAGCAATATATAGATTTAACGCAACCCACATTAAAATCCCAGCACAATTCTTCACAGACCTTGAAAGAACAATAATCAACTTTGTATGGAAACACAAAGGACCCAGTATAGCCAAAACAATCTTTTTCAATAAAGCAACATCTGGAGGCATCGCCATCCCAGACTTCAAGCTCTATTATAGAGCTGTAGTCCTGAAAACAGCTTGGTATTGACACAAAAATAGACAGGTAGACCACTGGAATCGAATTGAACATCATGATATTATCCAATACATGTATGAACATCTGAATTTTGACAAAGAAGCTAAAAATGCACAATAGGAAAAAGAAAGCATCTTTAAAAAATAATGCTGGAATAACTGGATCCTGGCATGTAGAAGAATGCGGATAGATCCATGTTTATTGCCTTGCACAAACTTAAGTCCAAATGGATCAAAGACCTGAACATAGATTATGAGCTCCAGGATTCCATTGAAGGACCTGGTATCACATGGCACCAATGAGAATGTTACCAGAAAAGGAATAACTCATGAACCCACACATGAGAATAGTTTGTGAATGTGTCAGTGAAAACATAATACTCAACATATTTAAAAGCTTCCTTTTTATTTTATGTGTATTGGTATTTTGACTGAATATCTGTCTATATAGAACAAGTGTGCAGTAACCACAGAGGCCACAAGATGGCAAAATATCTCCAGAATTGAAATTACAGCATGCTGAGCACTATCTTGTGAAACAGAAGCTGGGTACAATGAACATTTTACGAATGTAGTAATGTTCCCAAATGTTGCATCTATTGTACTTTGCATGACAAGTTCTAAAGATTCCAAGCTCAGTGCTCCTTGCTGCTGTCCATTCAGTACATGTTATCATTTCTAAAGGGAACAGTGCATTCACTAACCACCTCAGTCAGCAGTTGGCACATACACATTGTACACATTGAGCAATGCAAGCTTTCAGATATTAATGGTTCCTATCTGTGTAGAAAGATTCTGATGTTTATGTAACTGTCAATACCAGGTTAATATTTTTACTTTAAATACTGTGTTAATCCAGTTTTGTGTGCTTCTTTAATTAAAGTTGTTATCTGAGATAATTCTGTTCCTGGAAAGGTGTACAATTTCAGAAAGAGGAGAATGCTGTAAGCGGCAAGTGGGAAGAATTTGCATAACTTAATGATAAATATTCACAGAACACTCAGACTTCTTTTTAAAGCCAGAGAATGACAGGGCAGATAATTGTAATGGGAAGTCTATAAATGATTTAAATCAGATCTCTGTAAATCATATCTGCTTTGCTTTGGATTTTATAGAATGCAAAATTTCAGGTAACAAATGACTGTAGTTACTAGGGAGTATCACTTAATAAAAGTTAATGCAAAGAAATGTTGGCTCCATTTTCCAATGGTTTAACAAAACCTCTGAAGGAGTACACTATATAAAGGAAAGTTTAAGCAAAGACACAAGTTGGTTTTTGCTAAAGAGTAGAGACTTATAAAAGGAATATAATGGAGCCAAACAGATGCGAAGTTATACATTGTCTTTTGGTGGTTTTGCTGCTTTTGGTTGGTTGTTTTCTGGAGGGGCTTATATATTGTTGTTTTATTTTGTTTTGTTTTGGTT
Source organism: Mesocricetus auratus (assembly GCF_017639785.1). Lineage (NCBI taxonomy): Eukaryota > Metazoa > Chordata > Mammalia > Rodentia > Cricetidae > Mesocricetus > Mesocricetus auratus. The sequence goes on along the minus strand of NW_024429256.1, from coordinate 90,451 downwards.
TTTGCTTTTTTTTAAGACAGACTTTCTCTGGAGCTTTGTCCTGGAACTCATTCTGTATTTCAGACTGGACCAGACCTCACGGAGATCTGCCTGTCTCACTCTTCCAAGGCATGACAACTGCCACCCAGTCCAAAGTTATATTTTAGCAACAGGAGATTTCTTGTCTAGGCAAATGTTCAAGCAGAGATAATACACTTACTCAGATACCATTCTGAATGTTTTTAAGAGCCCAGGAAAGGGATGGAGCATGATTTGTCTTTGCCAGCTTTTGTTGTCCTGAGATAACACCAAGGAGGATGATTGCTTAATCTGGTAACCATGTTCTTGCCCTAAATATCTACCAACAGCAAGACTGTACTTTGACCAGGCAGATAACCTGGGCATCTCCACATCACCTGAGTGTTTGTGTACTGTGCCAATATTCTCCTAGCTTCTGAGGCCAGACTTGAGGGCTCTAAGGACAAGTGATATCCTGCATGCCTGTGAACAAGCTTGAAGAGGATGTTCATTGGGTCACCTGAAGCATATAATGGGAATGAGATAAAGCCTGCTGACCTGTTAGAAAGCCCATACTTTGTAGAGAGATTTGAGAGTTGACATCCACTGAGGGGTATGTCTCAAGTATGAAAATTTAGAACCAGTTAGGCAGAGTATCATCTATTAGTTCCCTTCCTCAACACAATCCAAGTACCAAGAGTTGAGCTGAAGTGTTGTGAAGGGCAGGTTCTGTCCCTTGTCAACTGGAACTTGGGTGTTTGAGAGGACATTAAAACTCTTCAAGTATGGGAGATCAGTCAGACAAGTGGCAGGCCAATACAGGAAGGATTTCTGCATATGTTTGACTTGCTTGGATTGCTATATAACCTGTGCTTGGAACTTCATTCATGGAAGTGTGATATCTCACTTATTTGTTGGAAAGTTGAAGCTGTGTGAAGTTCCAGGGATACAGCTGGTTCCAGGACTCTTTCTTCTTTGCTGGAATTTGCAGGCAATCTTTCATACCTTGCCTTCTGGATCCACTGCTGCATCTCTGTTTCATGTCCATAAGTTCACAAATTCAGGGGCATATTCCCTCATTCATTCATTCTGTTGTTCATTCATTTCTCTCATTCTCTCCCTCCATCCTTTCTCCTTTTTTGTCCCCCTCTCCCACTGTATTTTCATAAAGACAACTTTTATACCAGTTTAGGCACATGTTTTACCCCCTAACTCCAGGATGGCCTCAACTTGTTGGTCTCTGTAAGACCCAAATTAGAAATAATGTTGACAATACCCATTACTGGGTTAGAGCTTCAACATACAAAAAACAAAGATCATCAGTCTGCCTTTAGACCAAGGAAAATGCTTTGGAGGGAAAAATTCAAAGACCTGGAACTCATGCATTCCAGGCTGATCATGGGCTGTCAAAATAAGTAGAAAAAGGAAGTGTGGCTTAATAGAACTCCTTTTTGAAAGCACCTTGAATCTTTCCTGTTGCCAGATACTTGCTTAATTTTTGCATGTTCTTCTAATAGATTTTGTATCCAGAAATAGCAGTGCCACTTATAAAATATTATAGGAATTGTGACAGGTGGCTGCAGACCTAGGAATTTGGATTTTTGTTGCCTGAGTGAAGCACTAAAGCAGTGATATTCCTCATGTTCTCCCTTTTGACTGCATGCTGGTTTGTGTATGTATGTATGTTTTATTTTTCCTGCCCATGATACCACTGCATAGGCCAGCCTGACTTCTTACTTCTCACTACTCTTTCCTAGCCTCCCAATTCTTGGTTTGGAACATCAAAATCTTTCTGGCAATGTTTGCTTTTGATGTCTTGGGGCTCACCTGAGTTCAGGTGTCTGCAATCAGACATGACAACTGTTCCTCACATCTTCAATAACATCCTCATGAGTAAAGTGAGCTTTGCTGAGGCTTTAGGGCAAATTTTCATCATTACATACATGACTTCTCTTTGTATGGACTCACTCAAACCATTTAAACATTGAGTAATATTCTGAGGATCTTCCCCAAGAGGATATTCAGTACAAGTGACCCATGTTTCCTACTCTGGCTCCTGCTGAAATTATCATCATCTTTTATAGCTCATTTTATTGAGTATGTATATTCAGAAGGAAAGAACTAGTTCTGGATATTTTTGCAAAGTGAGCTTTGAACTCCCCACAGATAAAAAGATTTTATTGGAGCAGAAAGCTAGATCTCTGGGTTTGGATGGGGTAGATGCTCCAGTGCTTCCCCTGTGGCCCTGGAGTCTCCTTAAAAGAGCAACTTGGATTTATGTCAGTTTGGGGTGAATTAGCACAGTGGAAAGGGCTGTAAATTATGATATCAGCAGTCTCTTTCAACACTGTGCTATACCTTGCAGAGAATTAGCAGGTCCTGTGATGTCACCAGTGTTGTGACATCAGCAACTGTCAGTGTAGCTTTTGTTCAGTGCCTTCACTGTTGATCCATAGACAAGTTTGCAAGACTGTGATGGCTACTTTGGAGAGAATATGGAGAACATAAGGAGACCAGAGAGAGGTAGACGGAAGCTGGTTTCAATCTTAGTATTTCCAAACATTGGAAAATAAGTAACTATGGGAAAGGAACAGAGAGTTCTGGGTAGGGAATGGAAGGTAAGAGAGTTCTGCTTCATAGTTTTCCAAACAACAATCAAAATGAAGCAAAGAAACAGAATTCACTTATAGGAAATCTTTACTGCTTGATTTTTGGAAAACCTTTGTCAGGATGTTTTTGCTCTTTGTATCATCTGTGCCCCTTGTGAATAGGTTTGGCATTTAATAACACTTCTGACATAATAATAGAACAGAACCAACATCTCCATTAAAAGTGCAAAAATATGCCATTTAAAACTTCGTATTGATGATATGACCTTCCAATGATAATATTACACTGATGACTTACAATGAGATATTTCTACATAATGGTATTCAAATTAAATTAATTTTTAGATTTCTTATTGGGGCTATTAGTAAGAAGGCTACATAATGTATTATGGGATTATATTACCAGGGATGTTACAGGAAACAAATGTTTTATAGTATATTTTTCATGAATATGGAAGTCTGAAATAACAAAATAAAGAACATTAGGGGAAACTTTCATAAAAACATAGATTATATAATCTTCCTTTTGTACGAAATGATAATGTAGGCAATATTCCTTTACCAGTGTTTCATAACATAATTACATAACAAATGGTAACAAGAGACAAATATATTCCACTTCCTATAAATAGAAAAGAAACATGCCTTGTTGCCATATTTATTTTCACACATTGGTCTAAAACGATGTCTTTTGAAAATATTCTTGATAGATCAGAGACCGGAGGACTGCACACAGTGGATCAGGAACCCAGCCTGAAGTAATTCAGCCCGACCTGAGACTGCCAGCATACAGGTCCCATTCTCCACCCATTGTACAGGTGAGATAAGCATGGGTTTCTCTCCAGCCTGCAGGGGAGGAGGGAAGGGGGAGGGAGCTGGGATTGACATGTGAAACAAGTTTGTTTCTAACTTATATAAAAATTAATTATTTAATTAAAAAAAGAAAAATCTCTTGAGTTATTCGAACTTTATTTTCATATAACCCTATGTAATTGATCTCATTGCCAACAAATAAGTAAGAACAATTTAAAGAATTTTGAAACCTTAGAAATATACTCCAAAATTTGAGGAATCACACAAAACAGTGTGTGAGTCATATTCAATATGTCTATTACTTCATATGCCCATATTATATTACCTAATAGTGGCCATTTAAGGGATTAAGACTGTTAAATAGGATTAAGTGTGGCTCCAGCACCACAAGCAAGTCCAAGGTATTGGGAAATGAAAGACAGGAGGTCCAGCCATGTTTGCTGAGAGGATGAATGTGTGTGCCTTTATTGCAAGTGCTAAGATATCTCTCTCTCTCCCAATGTAGAGAGGGAGAAACCTTATATACAGGTTTATACCACAGTGGAAAAACCCCTGGTGGAAGAAATTGTGTTTTCCTCCTGTTAGATGGTGATGTCAGTGGGGCAAGGCTGGGACAGCAAGTCAGGACTAGAAAACAGGATGCATTTGGACTGGAAAACAGGATAGACTTGTTGACTGACCAACCACTCAGAGAGACTCAGTGGGTCCTTGGACCCAACAATCAAGTATTTAAATCAATCTGGTTCTTAAAATTCCTATATTGAATAACATTCAGTTAGTTTGTTTCAATGCTCTTCATTGGTTAATAGCCTCCTAATATTAAATATTGCAACAGTTCCTGTATAATAGCATTCAAATGCTGGACAAACAATAGATAGTATTTCAAAAATTTTAAGATCTAATCTTCAAAGACTTGGACATGAATGTTTGCGATCTGAAAAATTTTATCAAAAGTGAAATTTATTTGTTATTATAATATTTCTGCTTTCATTTAAAATATTTAGTGTTTCCTTACTCTTTATAATATTTTCATGAAATAAAAATGTAGCAATTGAAGTGGTTGAATTTTTAGGGTTAAGGTGTTGGACTTTCAATGGCCAAATTAGGAAGACAGAAACAGATGGAATGTGTTAAACCAATTTAAATTTACACAATTTTTCTCTCATTAATTTCATCATTGTAATATGAATTTTAGAATGTATTTTGTCTTTTAAGTTAAATGTTAAAAGAATGAGTTCTTTCTTTCTTTCTTCCTTCCTTTCTTTTTTTTTTTTTTACTTTGAATGTTAAAATATGTGAAAGATGATGTCAGAACCATTTAAACATTCAGTGTTGTGCATGAACCTAACTGACTCCTTACATCTTGGACCAGTGAATGGAACTGGATATAAAGGTGCCTGCTCTCAATTCTGACAACCTGAGTGTGATCCTAGGTACCCATTGATAGAAGGAGAGAACTGGTTTCTGTAAGTTGTCCTGTGCTCTCAAACGTGCACCACAGCAGGCACATGAAAGCAGACATCTACACACAACAATCTGCGATTCACTTAGAGTTCCTTTAAAAGAACAGCCAGTGCTCTTAAGTGCTGAGTCAAGGCTCCAGCCACCTGGACATATTGAACACAAACAGGGAAATTTTTATAACAGTATAGAAGATGATGATGATAATAATGTTGATGATTTCTAGAGTCAGTAAAGTTTAAACAAAAGAAACTAACATGTTTGTTTCATAGAGTTACATGAGTATTGGCTTGTGGGGGGTTGTGGCAACTAGGGTGCCTAGCTGCTCTTTGACTTCTCTGCCTCCCACTGGAATTGTGGCCTCCTCCTCCTTCTCTGCCATGCAAGCAAACATTCTTTCCCACCCTGTTCCTCAACAGCCCATCTTGGATAGAGTCAGGCCCCACTGAATTGAAGGATCTTTTCACACCACTACAGGACCCATAAAAATGTTGATCACATTTCTCTTCTTCCTTCTATGATATATACTTCTTGAGCAAAACAGACATCTCTCTCAAACCTCAAGCTGAACAACAAGCCAGGTATTAAGGCAGTGAAGACTACTATGCCGACTCTGTCCAGTTTGAGCTTCACACTGGATTTCCCATGAGGCCACTGAGCTAGCAACCTACAGGAGTTTGCACACCAAGCACCAGTGTGGGAAGCTGCTTTCCCAAGGCCAAGGCTACACGAAAGTGCATCTGAGGTCCTGCAGGCACAGGTGGCTCGGCCTTCTATGGTCACCTCAAGAAGCCTTTGGGATACAGCAACATGGTGCTGCCCAACAAAGAGAGCAAAGTCCTGGACTGCTCCTTCAACTAGAAGGGTGAGCACAACAACCAGCACCTCATGATCCAGCAGCAGCAGCAGCAACAGAAAGGGGACAGCAGATGAGCTCCACATACTACAGCACTGAGTTGTGCTGTACTTGCCTAAATATCAGCTTCTACCCCCAAGGCCAGTTCTGCCATTTCATCCACAACTCTGGGAAGAGTTGGTCCAAATGAAGGGGGTGGGGGTGAGGGGCAGAGTCTCCAGGACTTTTGCATGAAGTGCTGCACCTGGGTTTGCCCTGGAACATTAGCCCAAGCTTCACCACAGCCTCAGTGTCTTGGGTTTTCTGTCTTGGCACTTGGTGTCTTGCTTCTGCTAAACAGCCCCACATTGGGCAGGCTGCCTCAGCCCTCTTGTTCCTGGGCAGCTTCTTGTCAGCTTCCTCCATGAACTCTGGCACCTAGATGTGCTGCCTAGGATGAGTTGCTCTGTGGCCCCAGGAGATAGCAGGACCTGCAGTCCCTGGGTACTGTAGGCTGCCTGCTGTGCAGACTTGTGAGCCAACTATGCTATGCCCTTGCTTTCTGCCTGGAGCTCAGCTCATCGGGCAGCTCTCATCACATTGCCTGGACTGTTGACAAGGACCACAACAGGGGACTCCTGCTGAGCTACAGCAGCCTCAGAGATCTCAACCTGGACCCTGACTGCTGCCTACCATCTCCAGTGACCTCCCCACATGCTACCACTGAGAACAGGGCTATAACTTAGAGGTGTAATGCAGGGTGCACCACTGCAGGAGAGTGGGGGTGAAATGGCCACTGCTTGAATTGTAGGCCCTGATGACTTATACTTGAACTCTGCTTTGAATTTTCTCCTTTTGAATTTTTTTGCTATTATTATTATAAATTATTATTTTATTACAAAGTTTCCTCTTTGCTGAAATAAATACCAATGAACTTTTTGTATAGATGAACAAAATTTTCACACCAGAGCAGTTGTGATGTGGGTAGAACAGAAGATACCAAACATTTCTTTAGGTCCCAATATATATATATATCCACACATACATACATAAAGTCTGCCCTGGACCAGCTATTCCAAAAAAATTCCATTTCTTTTGTTGTTTTGTTTTGTTTTTTGAGACAGTTTCTCTGTTGCTTTTCCTCTCCACCAACAATGCATTTCTGTGTCCCCAGCTCCCTAATCAATGTCCCGTTTTTATAATTATTGTTATGTGTACATTGAGAAGAGAGACATTTATACAAATGTGACGATAAACCCTGCTGTCTCACTTTTTGTTTCTATGAGTATATGATAGAGAAATTTGTTCTGGATGACCAGTTAAGAGGCTGAACCCTGGAAGAGGCTATTTCTCCCTCTCAGCAGCCTCTAATAGACTGAAGTTATTTGTCTATATAGTTGCGCTAAGAACTTCCCTTCTGTTTTAGCATAACTATTAATATTAAATTATTCGGGAATTATTTAAGCATGTATTTCTATTGGAGACAGTCTCAGGGCAGACTTCCTGGTCCTCTGGCTCTTACTGTCTTTCTGCCATTTGGCTATTTTTTCCCCTAAGCTTAGAGGCAGGAATTGTATTGCAATTGTGTTCACTGTGGTGTCGCACCTGCTGTGCGGCCTGCATCCGAGAATGTAGCGAGGTGGTCGGGATAGATGACACAGAGACCGGTCGGTTGCTTTAAGAAAACTTTATATTTCCCAAGTCAGCTTAGGAGAGAGACCCCAGTCTGCTTAGGAGAGCTCTCAGGCGAAATCTCAGGAGAAGTCTCTCTAAGAAAAAGGAGCTTCCCTTTTTAAGGACATTTGCCATCCATTTACATACCATTCTTTCCACTTCTCACCCTCCTGGCTGGTGGTTTAATCTCTGGCCCCAGAATCGGGGAGACACCACAGGAGGACAGGAAGAAGCATCTAGCCATAGGAGATGTGAAAGGCATGGTATTTCAGTGAGCCAGCCCTTATCTGAGCCTTATGCAGAGCTTTAAAGCACTGAATTGTTTTCAGTAAACATTACACAGATGCCTGCTCCCAGGCCAAAGGGGAAGTGGGTTTCTGCTCAAGGTCTGGTGTCCCCACAATTCACCCCTTTTTATTTTTAAATGAGGCACTCCTGTCTTAGGTCAAGTAGGGTCACCCTCCTTGGCCCGTCTTTGGGGGACCTTGAACCCCTGTTAGGTGGGAGTGGGTCTTCCCCACAAGTTGACCGTCATTGAAGTAGCCCCACCCTTAAAATCATTTGTAATAAGGCTTTATGGCTATTGGGATTGCCATGGGCTAAGGCACTTTGAACTCAGCATGGAGCCAGAATGCCTACTGTCACTGTTACCATTCCTAGGACCCCCACTGACATAGCGCCTCTCTGTCACCTGCCCATCCCCCGATCTGGGCCTTAGCATTCTACCACCAGCCTTTCTTTGCTACAAGGGTGATTTATAGTTACAATTTGACGGTCAAACCAGTGATAAAGTTTACAATTATTTTAAGATCTACTTAGGAAAGCATTAGAGAGTGCTCTTGCACAGATACATTAGGTACAATCATTGATGTTACACATGTACCATTATAAAAATATGAACAAGAGGCTTGTTGCACTATTTACAGAGTACCAATTTGTTCCTGTGGTGATGTAGTCTGTCGATTTAATGTCAGTAGTATCAGCCGAACATGTAACCCGAGTTAAAGTCTTTTTGTCTCATGAAAGGTTTATAACCTAATTATTAAATGCTGGAAAACCTCAGTTTTTGTTGCAGGGGTGAATGAATAAACAATCCTTCATACAATTAATGGAAAACTCAGTAGCAGTAAGATTGAATGCATTGATATACAAAATTGTATGAATCACAAATGTATCATGTATCGTGATCTGTGAAATAAACCAATCTCAAAATGCTGCCAACTGTATTGTTCTATTTCCATGTCCTATTGGTAAAGGTAAGCTACAGGAGCTTTTCTTACACTCAAGTTCTTCAGCAGGTGTATACATTCAGATATGTGCCATATATAAACAGCAAATTGCTCAACCACACTTCAACAATTTCTGTCCTGAAAGAGACACTTATGCAAGATGGAGGAGACCCAACTTGGGAAGCTTCACAGTGTTTGTGATTTATATTTTAAAGTTAGATTGTATGGCACCCTGGGGCTGTGAGAGCATTTATTTAAATAGCATCCTACTGTTTTCCTCCTTTCCCTTCTGCATGACAGTTCCTATGTTTTTTTGTTGTTGTTGTTGTTGTTGGTTTTTGTTTTTGTTTTTGTTTTGTTTTACCAGACAGGGTTTCTCTGTATTGTTTTGGAGGCTGTCGGTCCAGCCTGGCCTCGAACTCACAGAGATCCACCTGCCTCTGCCTCCCGAGTGCTGGGATTAAAGGCATGTGCCACCACCACCTGGCGACAGTTCCTATCTTAAATATCATAAAACCACTGAAACTTAAGCTTTTGTTATTTCTCTGCCAGGAAAAACTATATCTTTTTACATGCCTAATGGTTGCCAAATCCCTGGGACAAAAGAAAGAAAGAGTGCATCACAACTAATGCAAGCACCCTCTTCATGCTGAGTCACAGGAATTCCACACTGATAACCTGAAGTAAAAATCAACATCATTGTAGTGACCAGCCTCCCCATTGTAAAATCCATGACAGGCTACCATGTGCTTGCATGACCTTGCAGCTCCTGTCCTGGTCACTAGGATGTCAGATGTGCTCCTCATGGCAAGGAGCCAATCAAAAGTTAGCTGGCAGGGCTGTGCTTTATTGGTCTGGCTGTGCTTTACAGACAGTGAAAAACAGTGACATACAGAACATAGCAACTGCCCTGGGAGGTCCTATGGGCCATAAGAACCAGTTGACCAATCAATACAGGGCAGGTTATCCAAACATAGAAACACACCAATCCTGAGACTGTTTCATACCCCTAGACAGTCCCCATATGCTCCCTTGAGGTTGCTTGGGGTCTTTCTCCATGCCATTTCTGTGGAGTAAAAGGAAACGTTACTGTATCTATGTGTGGAATTGATTTGTGAAGGGTCCCTGTCCTATCCATGCTGCTGTGTGAATTTTGAGAAAATGACTATCTGCTTGTCAATATAACTTTCTGCTCTTTGCAATAGAGCATCAATATCTGGCTACCTATCAGAAAGGACCAAACAGGTTTTCTTCTCTAGGTGAGATGCGGCTAGTCCAATTGACATAAGGTGAGATGAGGCAAGGTGCAACAGAACAAGAACTCTGGTATGGTAAGTGTGCAGCTCTGGACACAAGACCCTCCTTTTGTCACTCATGGCATTACACAATGACCATTTGCAAGGAAAAGCTGTTTGGACTTTCTCTCCTTTTGTTCAATTGACTCCCATCTCCCCCATTAATGTTGAATTCGTCAGTTGCTATTCTCCTTCATATCCTCTTTTGATTCATAGATAAATACTTTTTAAGTAGAGTGTTCTGTCTGTCTGAAAAGTTGATTCTCATCCATCACCCACATGTATATTATAATATTTGTGTTATTCATAACAGATGTTGTCCTGAGTATACCTCACTGTTCAGCAGTTTACTTTGATAGCAACATGGTTACTAAAGCATTTTATAGAACTCAAACTTTTCCTTTCTCATCACTCTGTAACTCTGTCATACTTCACATCCCTGGTTTTTAACTAGAAATACAGAGAGACAGAAACCTAGTGGTAAAATTCAGCAAAAGCTAATAGACTTGAAAGATTTAACAAAATCACTCTCATGGAGAAATAAGAACTGCTCAAGTTTTTCTAGTTTCCTCAGATTGGAGAAGTATGTCATTTTCTAAGGCAGCCTAGGGGTGGGTCACCCTGGGGTCATGACTGTAGCCTTGGCAGGTCAGGTGTCTCCAGTGTGACCAAAAACAAGGCAACATGGATAAATTTTGGATCTGTTCTAATTTTGGATGCTCATTGACTATAGGTACTATGTTACAAAAAACCTCAATGAAAAAGTTTCATTTTGACTAACTATTCATAATTTATCAAGAGGAGAGATAATAGATATGTATACATGGTCTGTGTGTATAGGTGTGGCCACACATGTATGTATGGAATGTGAAGTGTATTTGCATGAATGTTGACAAAAGCAACCATTCTAATTGCCTTGGATATGGTTAAAAGGATACTTAAATCATTTCAAATATGGTTAAAAAGCTACCTAAATTACTTTAGATATAGCCAAAAGGAGCATTCAGCCAGTTGGTTAATGTCTTAACAGGAAAGATAAAAGATTTAAGCCTTTAGAGCCAGTCAATAGAAAATAGCACAAGCCTACAGTACGCAAGGCCTAGGAGCCAAGAGAATGTGTATGGATGATTCTATAAAGTTTAAAATGAGCAGATATGGAGATCCTGCTTAATTTTTTATGCTTAAAATATCTAAAAAATAAAAGTTAATACATGATCTAAAAAGGGTTTTTTTTCAGAGAACTGCTGCTTGGTTGGGCCCCACCCCCAAAAGTGTGTAGATGCAAATGAGGCCTTGTCAGCAAGTGAGAGCATACCTGTTAGATTGGAAAAGACTGCTCACAGACTTTGGGTAATTTTCAAAAGTGATTTGGGACATATGTTATATTCTAATATAAACTAAACCTCAATTTTAAAAATTAAAAAGGATAGTTTACAATCTTTAAGTGATTTTCAAATGTTGTTAAAAATATTGAATGGTTATGTCCTTTTTAAAGGTCTGTCACAGTTATCCCCTGGGACAGAAAATCTTTACTTCCCAAAACTTAGGTGCCTTTCCACACAGATGGTCAGGTGCCATAGAGATAACGCATCACTTAACAATGCTAACACATACACCTCCTGGTGAGATCTCCTGCTGTCTTTCCTATCAAACATGACCAATGCCATATTCTCCTATTTAAGAGAAATTTCATTAAGCGACAGCTTGATTGGAAGGTCTTGCTGTCAATCTTCTCTGGTCTCTTGGCTCATTCATTCCGTGTTCCCGTGGGCTTGAATCTGTTGTGCCCTGCTCTGCAGAGCACTCTATCTGTGACTCCTCCCTCCTAATACCACTATCCAAACAAGGTCCTGTATCCTCAGACAGCCACAGGCTGCAGCCAATATTAGCCAAGCCAGCATCAGCAAGGTCCAGGTAAAAGCCAGAGAACAGACAAATTCTAGAAAGATTCAAACTACTTCTGAGTATTCTGACACCAAAAGGTGTTTGTGTACCTCTGAGAACAGGATTGAGGATCCCCAGTACACCCCCCCTCACACACACATACCAGTGCTTAACTGTTCATGGTATTTGGAAAACATCATCAAGTAGATGATACACCCTCTGAAGAAGGAGAGAAGACCCAACAGGAATAACATTCCATCTACTTGTTCCATAGAAACAGGCTAAGTAAGCCCCCTACCAGGGCCCTAAAAACCATTCATGATGTAAACCATGTATTATACCTAGAAGCTCCAGAGGCTGACAAGAAAATGGCAAAACCTGCTGCTGCCATACATTCAGTTCATTTTACACACACACACACACACACACACACACACACACACACACACACACTATAAGGCAGTCCCTGAGGGACAGTACAGAACACCCTCAGACACTACAGCACAAATGTGATTTATTACCTTAGAAGGATAAGAATTCGATTGGGTTGGGGCACCATCTGCGTCACACAAGAGCAAATTTCTTTTTCAGGGGTGTATTTTTAAAGAGATTAGGGGAAATCTGTGCTAGGGTCAGTTGGTGAAACCTGCATTCAACAGGTTAGCCAGTGTAGACAAATACTGAATTTTGATTGTTGGACTGTAGTGTTTAGTCTCAGGAAAGGGTCAGTGGCCAAATAAGAGAATGGACCCTGTAAACCAAACTGACAAATGCAATCTATTTGTAAATCAGGGGAGAGGCAAGTGAAAAAATCAAAACCTCCTGCTGCCATATTTGCAGTACTGGGAACTGTTAGAGAGACTTTCACACACACACACAAAAAAACCCACACAGAATTAGGGTGTCAACGAAATGCAGGTTGGTGGCCTTGTCTCAGAGTACAAGGAACAAGATTAGACAGTACCTGGGATGAACTCCACGCCTTCCAGTGACACACTCCGATGAACACAGTAGGACAATCCCTTCAATCTGCTCCCAGAACAACCAGCAAAAAATCACCTAGTCAAACACAAAGACTCACCATAAACCCACAGCAGCCAGCATCTCCCACAAGTCAACTCCTGTCAAGACCAAATGCATGTTGTGAGCTCACACACTACTGCCCCTAACCGTAGAATGTGACTCAGGCCAAAGGCTCTGCTTTTCTTTGGAGGAAGCAGAACAGTCTGTATCCCTGTCTCACATCTGCCCCGGCTTCATTTCTGCCTCAGATGAACTCAGGAAAAATTTTTTGGGCAGAACACCCTTGAGGTGGAACCTGCAATGACCCAAGGAATCCCTGGATTGACACAGGAGGGTCAAGACAGTCAGAGAATGTGGCATGATGAAGACCTGTTGTTCAAATCATTGCTGGTATAATGGGTAAAAGATTCAGGCATTACATTGGCATGTTACCTGGCAGAATTCACTCAGGCAGTACTCTGGCCAGCCCAGCGTTCCATGAGAACTATTCTGCATGCAGGTGTAAAGGACCCCTTTAAAAGACAGACCCCCCACCAACTTACTCCCTCTTCTCTCTTACCTCTCTCCACACTTACTTCTCTTACCATGCTTCACTCTTACCTCTCTTCTATCTTCACTAACATTTTACTATCTTGCTCTGCCTTCCCCCCCCTCATGTCTCTCTCTCTGCTCTCACTCTCCTGCCACTATAATAAACTATGATTAATGAACTGTCTATGGTTTGTGCTAAATCCTGCCAGTCCTGGTTCCAACTCACACCTTCTCCATTTTTCTAAATTTAAACTTTTACAAAAGAACAACAGTGAGAGTGGAGTACATGCAGTTCATTCCTATCCTTGTTATCATCTTTATATGAAGGGTCAGTTATTCCATGTTTTTCAGCTAATGTTCCTACTCAGTGAGGAAGGAGAGTGTGAATGACGCCTTCCCAGAAGTATCTGTAGATATATGAACCCATGAACATTTGTATAGCCAAATGGCATAGGGCTAAAAGAAATCATGTGGATTCCCAAGAAGTGGCCTGAGAAAGAGGAAATGCATGGAAATCAGGGTAAACCTTAAAGATCAGAGCAGCTAATTTAAGCTGGATCCCATAAGCCATAACTCTGTCTCCACTCATCATGACTAGATATATGCCTTAGCCTGTATTACAGCCCCACTCTCCCTGGGAGACAGAATGAAGAAGAATGTCCTTCTGTATGCTGTGAATATATGCTTGTCTTATTGGCTGATGAATACATGCTGATTGGCCAGTATCCAGGCAGGAAGTACATGCGGGAATATGAGATTAGGAGAATTCTGGGAAAAGGAAGGCAAAGAGAAAGTTGCCAGAGAAAAACATTTAGCTACTTAAATGAGGGCAGTAACACATCAACAAGGCATCCTTTTAAGTCTTACAAAGAAAACTTACACACTACACCAATTATCTATATTCAGTATATACCAAAAGTCCAAACATCTATCACCACCACTATCCCATTAGTGGTCTCCTAGTACACTACAAATTCATACATTCTAGTCCATGCCAACTATCCTGTCTGAAGTAGGCACTGCTTCCTAGCAAGAATTCTTCCTGTGTCTTAGGATTTCTGATCTTTAAGGAAGCAGGATACTGTTTTTAAACATAGGTCACGTCATCTTCCTAGTCTTCCAATTTTATTTCCATCCATCTTAAAAACAAACTCTGAAGGACTCCTCCTTCTCTGCAACTTCCAATATGGAAACCTCCATAGAAGTTACCAGTGAAACATAAATTGATAATTTTAGTTATGTTTAAAGCAATATGTAACACATATAGCTTTAATCTCAGAACTACTGTCATTTTGGGCTATTTCATTCTCTGTTGTTTATAGCTGAGTACTATTTGGGGGCTTCCTATGAGAATTTACAAAAGAAAAAAACATGTACCATGAACAGTATGCTTAAAATGATTTGGAGTGGTTTGCTACTTTCATGGCCATACATAGAAAGAAGTCTCGGATCAGGCAATGTGACAATGTGTCTGGATCTCAGAAAGTAAGGGCATCAGGTTGTGGATAGGGCTTTACGAATGTCATATAAAAGTAAAACTTGAAACCTGGGTGTAATGGTGTGTGCTTTTAATCCCAAATCTTCACATGACTGAAAGAGGAAGAAAGATCTCTGTGGGTTCAGGCTAGCCTGATCTATACACTGAATTCTGATTCAACAAAGTCTACATAAAGAGACAAACGCTGTCTGAATAAAATAAACAAAAATCATGTGGAAATGTGAAGTAAACCAAGTATTGGTGTTACTCTGAAACCTGAAAAAGTTTGCTCACAAACATTCAAATCAGCAAAGTTAGCTTCTCCATCTCCAAGAGGAAGTAAGGTTTAACTGCCAGGCAAGAGATGTAAAAATCTAGGTAGCCCAGGCAAACTGTGAACTAGTGCTTTACTGTTTCTTTGCTACAGTCTCTGGCACAATATTAAGGAATTATGAAAGGTTGATGATCTTGACCTTCTGCATATGTCATGTTTATTGGAATGGGAATTTTACTGGCCTGTAAGTCTGTAGATCATAATCCTGCCAGGGGCCCTTAGAAGACATATGTGGGCATGAGGGTCCATGAGACTAGAGATTCAACAAGTCAATGAATGGAATGAGAGAGAGAGAGAGAGAGACAGAGAGAGAGAGAGAGAAGGAGAGTGATTTAGGGAAGGAACAAGAATACATAATTTTCATGAACATAAGCATGAAGAGTCTCAAACAGTTTGGTAACGTTATGTTTCATCAAGTTAAGCATGTTGTTTCTCAAACACTATTGTATCAATAGTTTTCATGAAATTAAGCAAGTAGTTACACAAACAGTGTTGTATCATTCGTTTCATGGAGTTAAGCACGTAGTTTCACAAACAATGTTGTATCATCAGTTTTCATGAAGATAAGCATGGAGATTCTCAGACAGTTTGTATCGATAGTTTCATGAAGTTAAGTAAGTAGTTTCACAACCAGTGTTGTATCATTACTTTTCATGAAATTAAGCATATAGTTCCTCAAACAGTGTTGTATCAGTAGTTTTCATGAAGTTAAGCAAGTATTTACACAAACAGTGTTGTATAGTTAGTTTTCAGGGAGTAAAGCAAGCAGATTTTCACAGTGTTGTATCGTATGTTTTCATGAAATTAAGCATGTTGTTTCTCACAAAGTGTTGTATTGTTAGTTTTCATGAAAGGAAGCACACAGTTTCACAAACAGTGTTGTTTTATCATTAGTAATGTTGAAGTTAAGCACTTAGTTTCACAAACAGTGTTGTGTCGTTAGTTTTCATGAAGTTAAGCAAGTAGTTACACAAACAGTGTTGTATCGTTAGTTTTCATGGAGCTAATCCCTTAGTTTCACCAACAATGTTGTATCGCTAGTTTTCATGAAGATAAGCATGTAGATCCTCAGACAGTTCGGTGTCGTTAGTTTTCATCATGTTAACCATGTAGATTCTCACACAGTGTTGTATCGATAGTTTTCATGAAGTTAAGCTTGTAGTTTCTCACACAGTATTATATCGCTACTTTTCATGAAATTATGCATGTAGTTTCTCACACAGTATTGTATCGGTGGTTTTCATAAAGTTAAGCAAGTAGTTACATAAACAGTGCTGTATCATTAGTTTTCATGGAGTTAAGCACGTAGTTTCACAAACAATGTTGTATCGTTAGTTTTCATGAACATAAGCATGTAGAGTCTCAAACAGTTTGGTATCGTTAGTTTTCATCAAGTTAAGCATGTGGTTTCTCAATCAGTATTGTATCGATAGTTTTCATGAAGTTAAGCAAGCAGTTTCACAACCAGTGTTTTATCATTACTTTTCATGAAATTAAGCATGTAGTTTCTCACTCAGTGTTGTATCGGTAGTTTTCATGGAGTTAAGCACCTAGTTTCACAAACAATGTTGTATCATTAGTTTTCATGAAGATAAGCATGTAGATTCTCAGACAGTTTGGTATTGTTAGATTTCATCATATTAAGCATGTAGTTTCTCACTCTCTGTTGTATCGATAGTTTCATGAAGTTAAACAAGTAGTTTCACAACCAGTGTTGTATCATTACTTTTCATGAAATTAAGCATGTAGTTTCTCACAAAGTGTTGTATCAGTAGTTTTCATGAAGTTAAGTAAGTAGTTACACAAACAGTGTTGTAACATTACTTTTCATGGAGTTAAGAGCGTAGTTTCGAAACAATGTTGTATCGTTAGTTTTCATGAACATAAGCATGCAGAATCTTAAACAGTTTGGTATCGTTAAGTTTCATCAAGTTAAGCACGCTGTTTCTCAAGCAGTATTGTATCGATAGTTTCATAAAGTTAGAAAGTAGTTTCACAACCAGTGTTGTATCATTTCTTTTCATGAAATGAAGCATGTAGTTTCTCACACAGTGTTGTATCGGTAGTTTTCATGAAGTTAAGCAAGTCGTTACACAAACAGTGTTGTATCGTTAGTTCATGGAGATAAGAAAGTAGTTTCACAAACAATGTTGTATCATTAGTTTTCATGAAGATAAGCATGTAGATTCTCAGACAGTTTGGCATCGTTAGTTTTCATCATGTTAAGCATGTAGTTTCTCACACAGTGTTGTATCGATAGTTCCATGAAATTAAGTTTGTAGTTTCTCACAAAAATTTCTATCGTTAGGTTTCATGAAGTTAAGCAAGCATATTCTCAAACCATGTTGTATCATTTGTTTTCATGAAGTTTAGCTTGTAGTTTCTCACACAGTGGTGTATTGTGAATTTTCATGAAGTTAAGCTCGTAGTTTCATAAACTATGTTGGATCGTTAGTTTACATGAAGTTAAGCATGTAGTTTCTCACACAGTGTTGTATTGTGAATTTTCATGAAGTTAAGCGTGTAGTTTCACAAACAATGTTGTATCATTAGTTTTCATGAAATTAAGCATGTAGAGTGTCAAGGAGTTAGACATCCTTAGTTTTCATCAAGTTATGCATGTTGTTTCTCAAACAGTATTGTATCGATAGTTCATGAAGTTAAGCAAGTAGTTTTACAACCAGTGTGGTATCGTTACTTTTCATGAAATTATGCATGTAGTTTCTCACACAGTGTTGTATCGGTAGTTTTCATGGAGTTAAGCGCGTAGTTTCACAAACAATGTTGTGTCCTTAGTTTTCGTGAACATAAGCATGTAGAGTCTCAAACAGTTTGGTATGGTTTGTTTTCATCAAGTTAAGAATGTTGTTTCTCAAACAGTATTGTATCAATAGTTTTCATGAAGGTAAGCAAGTAGTTACACAAACAGTGTTGTATCGTTAATTTTCATGGAGTTAAGCGAGTAGTTTCACAAACAATGTTGTATCATTAGTTTTCAAGAACATAAGCATTAAGAGTCTCAAACAGTTTGTAATCGTTAATTTTCATTAAGTTAAGCATGTTGTTCCTCAAACAGTATTATATCGATAGTTTTCATGAGTTAAGCAAGCAGTTACACAAACAGTGTTGTGTCGTTAGTTTTCATGGAGTTATGCGCATAGTTTCACAAACAATGTTGTACTGTTTGTTTTCATGAAGATAAGCATGTAGATTCTCAGACAGTTTGGTATCGTTAGTTTTCATCATGTTAAGCATGTAGTTTCTCACACAGTGTGTATCGATAGTTTCATGAAGTTATGCAAGTAGTTTCACGACCATTGTTTTAATCATTACTCTTTAAGATGTTAATCGCGTAGTTTCACAAAAAATGTTTTGTAGTTAGTTATCAAGAAGATAAGCATGTAGATTCTCAGACAGTTTGGTGTCGTTAGTTTTCATCATGTTAAGCATGTAGTTTCTCACACAGTGTTGTATCGATACTTTTCATCAAGTGAAGCATGTAGTTTCACAACCAGTGTTGTATCGTTACTTTTCTTGAAATTAAGCATGTATTTTCTCACTCAGTGTTGTATCGATATTTTTCATGAAGTTAAGCAAGTAGTTTCACAACCAGGATTGTGTCGCACCTTTTCATGAAATTAAGCATGTAGTTTCTCACACAGTGTTGTATCATTCGTTTTCATGAAGTTAGGCAAGTATTTTCACAAACAGTTTTGTTTCGTTAGTTTTCATAAAGATAAGCATGTAGATTCTCAATCAGTTCGGTATCTTTAATTTTTATCAGGTTAAGCATGTAGATTTTCACACAGTGTTTTATCGATAGTTTTCTAGAAGTTAAGCTTATATTTTCTCACACAGTGTTGCATTGTGAATTTTCATGAAGTTAAGCGAGTAGTCTCACAAACAATGTTGTATAGTTAGTTTTCATGAACATAAGCATTAAGAGTCTCAAACAGTTTGGTATCGTCAGTTTTCTTCAAGTTAAGCATGTTGTTTCTCAAACAGTATTTTATCGATAGTTTTCATGAAGTAAGCAAGTAGTATTACAACCAGTGTTATATCAGTAGTTTTCATGAAGTTAAGCAAGTAGTTACTCAAACAGTGTTCTATCGTTAGGTTTCATGGTGTTAAGCGCGTAGTTTCACAAAAAATGTTGTATCATTAGTTTTCATGAAGATAAGCATGTAGATTCTCAGACAGTTTGGTGTCGTTCGTTTTCATCATGTTAAGGATGTAGATTCTAACACAGTGTTGTATCGATAGTTTTCATGAAGTTACGCTTGTATTTTCTCACACAGTATTATAAAGTTAGGTTTCATGAAGTTAAGCATGCAGATACTCAAACAGTGTAGTATCGTTAGTTTTCATGAAGTTTAGCTTGTCGTTTCTCACACAGTGTTGTATTGTGAATTTTCATGAAGTTAAGCGCAAGATTTAAAAACAATGTTGTATGATTTGTTTTCATGAACATAAGCATGTACAGTCTTAAACAGTTTGGTATCGTGAGTTTTCATCAAGTTAAGCATGTTGTTTCTCAAACAGTATTGTATCAATAGTTTTCATGAAGTTAAGCAAGTAGTTACACAAACAGTGTTGTATCATTAGTTTTCATGGAGTTAAGCACGTAGTTTCACAAACAATGTTGTATCGTTAGTTTTCATGAAGATAAGCATGTGGATTCTCATGCAGTTTGGTGTCGTTAGTTTTCATCATGTGAAGCATGTAGATTCTCACACAATGTTGTATCGATACGTTTCACGAAGTTGAGCAAGTAGTTTCACAACTAGTGTTGTATCGTTACTTTTCATGAAATTAAGCATGTATTTTCTCACACAGTTTTGTATCGATAGATTCATGAAATTATGCAAGTAGTTTCAAAACCAGTGTTGTAATCATTACTTTTCATGAAGTTAAGTACGTAGTATCACAAAAAATGTTGTATCATTAGTTTTCATGAAGATAAGCATGTAGATTCTCAGACAGTTTGGTTTCGTTAGTTTTCATCATTTCAAGCATGTAGATCGCACACAGTGTTGTATCGATAGTTTTCATGAAGTTAAGCAAGTAGTTTCACAACGAGGATTCTATCGTTACTTTTCAAGTAATTAAGCATGTAGTTTCTCACACTGTGTTGTATCATTCGTTTTCATGAACCTAAGCAAGTAGTTTCACAAACAGTTTTGTATCGTTAGTTTTCATAAAGATCAGCCAGTTGATCCTCAATCAGTTTGGTATGGTTAGTTTTCATCAGGTTAAGCAAGTAGATTCTCACACAGTGTTGTATCGATAGTTTTCATGAAGTTAAGCTTGTAGTTTCTCACACAGTGTTATATCGTTAGGATTCATGAAGTTAAGAAGCAGATTCTCAAACAGTGTTGTATTGTTAATTTCAATGAAGTTTAGCTTGTAGTTTCTCACACAGTGTTTTATTGTTAATTTTCATGAAGTTAAGCGCATAGTTTCACAAACAATGTTGTATCATTAGTTTTCATGAACATAAGCATCTAGAGTCTCAAACAGTTAAGTATCATTAGTTTTCATCAATTTCTCCATGTTGTTTCTTAAATAGTATTGTATCGATAGTTCATGTAGTTAAGCAAGTAGTTTCACAACCAGTGTTGTATCGTTACTTTTCATGAAATTTAGCATGTAGTTTCTCACACACTGTTGTATCGGTAGTTTTCATGGAGTTAATCGCGTAGTGTCACAAAAAATGTTGTATCGTTAGTTTTCGTGAACATAAGCATGTAGAGTCTCAAACAGTTTGGTATGGTTACTTTTCATCAAGTTAAGCATGTTGTTTCTCAAACAGTATTGTATCGATTGTTTTCATGAAGGTAAGCAAGTAGTTACACAAACAGTGTTGTATCGTTAATTTTCATGGAGTTAAGCGCGTAGTTTCACAAACAATGTTGTATCATTAGTTTTCAAGAACATAAGTATTAAGAGTCTCAAACAGTTTGGAATCATTAGTTTTCATCAAGTTAAGCATGTTATTTCTCAAACAGTATTATATCGATAGTTTCCATGAAGTTAAGCAAGTACTTAAACAAACAATGTTGTGTCGTTAGTTTTCATGGAGTTATGCGCATAGTTTCACAAACAATGTTGTATCGTTAGTTCTCATGAAGATAAGCATGTAGATTCTCAGACAGTTTGGTGTCGTTAATTTTCATCATGTCAAGCATGTAGAATCTCACACAAGATTGTATCAATATTTTTCATGAAATTAAGGTAGTAGTTTCTCACACAGTATTATATCTTTAGTTTCATGAAGTTAAGCAAGCACATTCTCAAACAGTGTTGTATCGTTAGTTTTCTTGAAGTTTAGCTTATTGTTTCTCACACAGTGTTGTATTGTGAATTTTCATGAAGTTAAGCGCGTAGTTTCACAAACAATATTGTACCGTTAGTTTTCATGAACATAAGCATGAAGAGTCTCAAACAGTTTGGTATCATTACTTTTCATCAAGTTGAGCATGTTGTTTCTCAAACAGTATTGTATCGATAGTTCATGAAGTGAAGCAAGTAGTTTCACAACCAGTGTTGTAATGTTACATTTCATGAAATTAAGCATGTAGTTTCTCACACAGTGTTGTATCGATAAGTTTCATGAAGTTGAGCAAGTAGTTTCACAACTAGTGTTGTATAGTTACTTTTTATGAAATTAAGCATGTATTTTCGCACACAGTTTTGTATCGATAGATTCATGAAATTATGCAAGTAGTTTCAAAACCAGTGTTGTAATCATTACTATTCATGAAGTTAAGTACGTAGAATCACAAAAAATGTTGTATCATTAGTTTTCATGAAGGTAAGCATGTAGATTCTCAAAAAGTTTGGTATCGTTAGTTTTAATCAAGTTAAGCATGTAGTTTCTCACACAATGTTGTATCGATAGTTTTCATGAAGTTAAGCAAGTAGTTTCACAACCAGTGTTGTATCTTTACTTTTCATGAAATTATGCATGTAGTTTCTCACACAGTGTTGTATCGTTACTTTTCATGAAATTATGCATGTAGTTTCTCACACAGTGTTGTATCGTTAGTTTTCATGAAATTAAGCATGTAGTTTCTCACAATGTGTTGTATCGATAGTTTTCATGAATTTAAGCAAGTAGTTTCTCACACAGTGTTGTATTGTTACTTTTAATTAAATTATGCATGTAGTTTCTCACACAGTGTTGTATCGTTAGTTTTCATGAAATTAAGCATGTAGTTTCTCACAAAGTGTTGAATCGATAGTTTTCATGAAGTTAAGCAAGTACTTTCACAACCAGTGTTTTATCATTACTTTTCATGAAATTGTGCATGTAGTTTCTCATACAGTGTTGTATCGTTACTTTTCATGAAATTATGCATTGTAGTTTCTCACACAGTGTTGTATCGTTAGTTTTCATGAAATTAAGCATGTAGTTTCTCACAAAGTGTTGTATCGATAGTTTTCATGAAGTTAAGCAAGTAGTTTCACAACCAGTGTTGTATAATTACTTTTCATGAAATTATGCATGTAGTTTCTCTCACAGTGTTGCATCGTTTCTTTTCATGAAGATAAGCATATAGATTCTCAAACTGTTTGGTGTCGCTAGTTTTCATCAGGTTAAGCATGCAGTTTCTCACACAGTGTTGTATCGATATTTTTCATAAAGATAAGCTTGTAGTTTCTCAAACAGTGTTGTATCGTTTGTTTTCATGAAGTTAAGCAAGCAGATTCTCACACAGTGTTATATGGTTAGTTTTCATGAAGTTTAGCTTATAGTTTCTCACACAGTGTTGTATCGTGAGTTTTCATGGAGTTAAGCGGGTAGTTTCACAAACAAGGTTGTATCGTTATTTTTCATGAAGATAAGCATGTAGATTCTCAAACAGTTTGGTATCATTAGTTTTCATCAAGTTAAGCATGTAGTTTCTCACAAAGTGTTGTATCGATAGTTTTCATGAAGTTAAGCAAGTAGTTTCACAACCAGTGTAGTATCATTACTTTTCATGAAATTATGCATGTAGTTTCTCACACAGTGTTGTATCGTTACTATTCATGAAATTATGCATGTAGTTTCTCACACAGTGTTGTATCGTTAGTTTTCATGAAATTAAGCATGTCGTTTCTCACAAAGTGTTGTATCGATAGTTTTCATGAAGTTAAGCAAGTAGTTTCACAACCAGTGTTGTATCGTTACTTTTCATAAAATTATGCATGTAGTTTCTCACACAGTGTTGAATCGTTACTTTTCATGAAATTATGCATGTAGTTTCTCACACAGTGTTGTATCGATAGTTTTCATGAAGTTAAGCAAGTCGTTTCACAACAAGTTTTGTATCGGTACTTTTCATGAAATTAAGGAACTAGTTTCACAACCAGTGTTGTATCGTTAATTTTCATGTAGTTAAGCATGTAGTTTCTCACACAGTGTTGTATCGTTACTTTTCATGAAGATATGCATGTAGATTCTCAAACTGTTTGGTGTCGGTAGTTTTCATCAGGTTAAGCATGCA
The DNA here is from genome assembly GCF_017639785.1 of Mesocricetus auratus. Taxonomy (NCBI): domain Eukaryota; kingdom Metazoa; phylum Chordata; class Mammalia; order Rodentia; family Cricetidae; genus Mesocricetus; species Mesocricetus auratus. Next base: position 66,797 of record NW_024429256.1, on the reverse strand, counting down.
GTTTCTCACACAGAGTTGTATCGATATTTTTCATAAAGATAAGCTTGTAGTTTCTCAAACAGTGTTGTATCGTTTGGTTTCATGAAGTTAAGCAAGCAGATTCTCACACAGTGTTATATCTTTAGTTTTCATGAAGTTTAGGTTATAGTTTCTCACACAGTGTTGTATCGTGATTTTTCATGGAGTTAAGCGAGTAGTTTCACAAACAATGTTGTATTGTTAGTTTTCATGAAGATAAGCATGTAGTTTTTCACACAGTGTTGTATCGTTACTTTTCATGAAATTATGCATGTAGTTTCTCACACAGTGTCGTTTCGTTACTTTTCATGAAATTATGCATGTAGTTTCTCACACAGTGTTGTGTCGTTAGTTTTCATGAAATTAAGCATGTAGTTTCTCACAAAGTGTTGTATCGATAGTTTTCATGAAGTTAAGCAAGTAGTTTCACAACCAGTGTTGTATCGTTACTTTTCATGAATTTATGCATGTCGTTTCTCACACAGTGTTGTATCGTTAGTTTTCATGAAATTAAGCATGTAGTTTCTCACAAAGTGTTTTATCGATAGTTTTCATGAAGTTAAGAAATTAGTTTCACAACCAGTGTTGTATCGTTACTTTTCATGAAATTATGCATGTAGTTTCTCACACAGTGTTGTATCGTTAGTTTTCATGAAATTAAGCATGCAGTTTCTCATATAGTGTAGGATCATGACTTTTCATGAAGATAAGCAAGTACTTTCACAAACATTGTTGTATCGTTAGTTTTCATGGAGTTAAGCAAGCAGATTCTCACACAGTTTTGTATCGTGAGTTTTCATGAAATCAAGCACACAGTTTCACAAACAGTCTTGTATCATTAGTTTTCATGAAGGTATGCAAGTAGTTTCACAAACTGTGTTGTATCGTTAGTTTTCATAGAGTTAAGCAAGCAGATTCTTACACAGTGTTGTATCGTTAGTTTTCATGAAATTAAGCATACAATTTCACAAACTCTCTTGTATCGTTAGTATTCAAGAAGTTAAGCAATTAGTTTCACAAACTGTGTTGTGTCTTTGGTTTTCAGGGAGTTAAGCGAGTAGTTTCACAAACAATGTTGTATCATTAGTTTTCATGAAGGTAAGCATGTAGATTCTCAAAAAGTTTGGTATCGTTAATTTTAATCAAGTTAAGCATGTAGTTTCTCACACAATGTTGTATCGATAGTTTTCATGAAGTTAAGCAAGTAGTTTCACAACCAGTGTTGTATCGTTACTTTTCATGAAGTTAAGCAAGTAGTTTCACAACCAGTGTTGTATCGTTACTTTTCATGAAATTATGCATGTAGTTTCTCACACAGTGTTGTATCGTTAGTTTTCATGAAATTAAGCATGTAGTTTCTCACAAAGTGTTGAATCGATAGTTTTCATGAAGTTAAGCAAGTACTTTCACAACCAGTGTTTTATCATTACTTTTCATGAAATTGTGCATGTAGTTTCTCATATAGTGTTGTATCGTTACTTTTCATGAAATTATGCATGTAGTTTCTCACACAGTGTTGTATCGTTAGTTTCATGAAATTAAGCATGTAGTTTCTCACAAAGTGTTGTATCGATAGTTTTCATGAAGTTAAGCAAGTAGTTTCACAACCAGTGTTGTATAATTACTTTTCATGAAATTATGCATGTAGTTTCTCTCACAGTGTTGCATCGTTTCTTTTAATGAAGATAAGCATATAGATTCTCAAACTGTTTGGTGTCGCTAGTTTTCATCAGGTTAAGCATGCAGTTTCTCACACAGTGTTGTATCGATATTTTTCATAAAGATAAGCTTGTAGTTTCTCAAACAGTGTTGTATCGTTTGTTTTCATGAAGTTAAGCAAGCAGATTCTCACACAGTGTTATATGGGTAGTTTTCATGAAGTTTAGCTTATAGTTTCTCACACAGTGTTGTATCGTGAGTTTTCATGGAGTTAAGCGAGTAGTTTCACAAACAAGGTTGTATCGTTAGTTTTCATGAAGATAAGCATGTAGATTCTCAAACAGTTTGGTATCATTAGTTTTCATCAAGTTAAGCATGTAGTTTCTCACAAAGTGTTGTATCGATAGTTTTCATGAAGTTAAGCAAGTAGTTTCACAACCAGTGTAGTATCATTACTTTTCATGAAATTATGCATGTAGTTTCTCACACAGTGTTGTATCGTTACTTTTCATGAAATTATGCATGTAGTTTCTCACACAGTGTTGTATCGTTAGTTTTCATGAAATTAAGCATGTCGTTTCTCACAAAGTGTTGTATCGATAGTTTTCATGAAGTTAAGCAAGTAGTTTCACAACCAGTGTAGTATCGTTACTTTTCATGAAATTAAGCATGTCGTTTCTCACAAAGTGTTGTATCGATAGTTTTCATGAAGTTAAGCAAGTCGTTTCACAACAAGTTTTGTATCGGTACTTTTCATGAAATTAAGGAACTAGTTTCACAACCAGTGTTGTATCGTTAATTTTCATGTAGTTAAGCATTTAGTTTCTCACACAGTGTTGTATCGTTACTTTTCATGAAGATATGCATGTAGATTCTCAAACTGTTTGGTGTCGGTAGTTTTCATCAGGTTAAGCATGCAGTTTCTCACACAGAGTTGTATCGATATTTTTCATAAAGATAAGCTTGTAGTTTCTCAAACAGTGTTGTATCGTTTGGTTTCATGAAGTTAAGCAAGCAGATTCTCACACAGTGTTATATCTTTAGTTTTCATGAAGTTTAGGTTATAGTTTCTCACACAGTGTTGTATCGTGATTTTTCATGGAGTTAAGCGAGTAGTTTCACAAACAATGTTGTATTGTTAGTTTTCATGAAGATAAGCATGTAGTTTTTCACACAGTTTGTATCGTTTCTTTATGAAATTATGTATGTAGTTTCTCACACAGTGTCGTTTCGTTACTTTTCATGAAATTATGCATGTAGTTTCTCACACAGTGTTGTGTCGTTAGTTTTCATGAAATTAAGCATGTAGTTTCTCACAAAGTGTTGTATCGATAGTTTTCATGAAGTTAAGCAAGTAGTTTCACAACCAGTGTTGTATCGTTACTTTTCATGAATTTATGCATGTCGTTTCTCACACAGTGTTGTATCGTTAGTTTGCATGAAATTAAGCATGTAGTTTCTCAGAAAGTGTTTTATCGATAGTTTTCATGAAGTTAAGAAATTAGTTTCACAACCAGTGTTGTATCGTTACTTTTCATGAAATTATGCATGTAGTTTCTCACACAGTGTTGTATCGTTAGTTTTCATGAAATTAAGCATGCAGTTTCTCATATAGTGTAGGATCATGACTTTTCATGAAGATAAGCAAGTACTTTCACAAACATTGTTGTATCGTTATGTTTCATGGAGTTAAGCAAGCAGATTCTCACACAGTTTTGTATCGTGAGTTTTCATGAAATCAAGCACACAGTTTCACAAACAGTCTTGTCTCATTAGTTTTCATGAAGGTGTGCAAGTAGTTTCACAAACTGTGTTGTATCGTTAGTTTTCATAGAGTTAAGCAAGCAGATTCTTACACAGTGTTGTATCGTTAGTTTTCATGAAATTAAGCATACAATTTCACAAACTCTCTTGTATCGTTAGTATTCAAGAAGTTAAGCAATTAGTTTCACAAACTGTTTTGTGTCTTTGGTTTTCAGGGAGTTAAGCGAGTAGTTTCACAAACAATGTTGTATCGTTAGTTTTCATGAAGGTAAGCATGTAGATTCTCAAAAAGTTTGGTATCGTTAGTTTTAATCAAATTAAGCATGTAGTTTCTCACACAATGTTGTATCGATAGTTTTCATGAAGTTAAGCAAGTAGTTTCACAACCAGTGTTGTATCGTTACTTTTCATGAAATTATGCATGTAGTTTCTCACACAGTGTTGTATCGGTACTTTTCATGAAATTATGCATGTAGTTTCTCACACAGTGTTGTATCGTTAGTTTTCATGAAATTAAGCATGTAGTTTCTCACAATGTGTTGTATCGATAGTTTTCATGAATTTAAGCAAGTAGTCTCTCACACAGTGTTGTATTGTTACTTTTAATTAAATTATGCATGTAGTTTCTCACACAGTGTTGTATCGTTAGTTTTCATGAAATTAAGCATGTAGTTTCTCACAAAGTGTTGAATCGATAGTTTTCATGAAGTTAAGCAAGTACTTTCACAACCAGTGTTTTATCATTACTTTTCATGAAATTGTGCATGTAGTTTCTCATACAGTGTTGTATCGTTACTTTTCATGAAATTATGCATTGTAGTTTCTCACACAGTGTTGTATCGTTAGTTTTCATGAAATTAAGCATGTAGTTTCTCACAATGTGTTGTATCGATAGTTTTCATGAAGTTAAGCAAGTAGTTTCACAACCAGTGTTGTATAATTACTTTTCATGAAATTATGCATGTAGTTTCTCTCACAGTGTTGCATCGTTTCTTTTCATGAAGATAAGCATATAGATTCTCAAACTGTTTGGTGTCGCTAGTTTTCATCAGGTTAAGCATGCAGTTTCTCACACAGTGTTGTATCGATAGTTTTCATAAAGATAAGCTTGTAGTTTCTCAAACAGTGTTGTATCGTTTGTTTTCATGAAGTTAAGCAAGCAGATTCTCACACAGTGTTATATGGGTAGTTTTCATGAAGTTTAGCTTATAGTTTCTCACACAGTGTTGTATCGTGAGTTTTCATGGAGTTAAGCGAGTAGTTTCACAAACAAGGTTGTATCGTTAGTTTTCATGAAGATAAGCATGTAGATTCTCAAACAGTTTGGTATCATTAGTTTTCATCAAGTTAAGCATGTAGTTTCTCACAAAATGTTGTATCGATAGTTTTCATGAAGTTAAGCAAGTAGTTTCACAACCAGTGTAGTATCATTACTTTTCATGAAATTATGCATGTAGTTTCTCACACAGTGTTGTATCGTTACTATTCATGAAATTATGCATGTAGTTTCTCACACAGTGTTGTATCGTTACTTTTCATGAAATTAAGCATGTCGTTTCTCACAAAGTGTTGTATCGATAGTTTTCATGAAGTTAAGCAAGTAGTTTCACAACCAGTGTTGTATCGTTACTTTTCATGAAATTATGCATGTAGTTTCTCACACAGTGTTGAATCGTTACTTTTCATGAAATTATGCATGTAGTTTCTCACACAGTGTTGTATCGATAGTTTTCATGAAGTTAAGCAAGTCGTTTCACAACAAGTTTTGTATCGGTACTTTTCATGAAATTAAGGAACTAGTTTCACAACCAGTGTTGTATCGTTAATTTTCATGTAGTTAAGCATGTAATTTCTCACACAGTGTTGTATCGTTACTTTTCATGAAGATATGCATGTAGATTCTCAAACTGTTTGGTGTCGGTAGTTTTCATCAGGTTAAGCATGCAGTTTCTCACACAGAGTTGTATCGATATTTTTCATAAAGGTAAGCTTTAGTTTCTCAAACAGTGTTGTATCGTTTGGTTTCATGAAATTAAGCAAGCAGATTCTCACACAGTGTTATATCTTTAGTTTTCATGAAGTTTAGGTTATAGTTTCTCACACAGTGTTGTATCGTGATTTTTCATGGAGTTAAGCGAGTAGTTTCACAAACAATGTTATATTGTTAGTTTTCATGAAGATAAGCATGTAGTTTTTCACACAGTGTTGTATCGTTACTTTTCATGAAATTATGCATGTAGTTTCTCACACAGTGTCGTTTCGTTACTTTTCATGAAATTATGCATGTAGTTTCTCACACAGTGTTGTGTCGTTAGTTTTCATGAAATTAAGCATGTAGTTTCTCACAAAGTGTTGTATCGATAGTTTTCATGAAGTTAAGCAATTAGTTTCACAACCAGTGTTGTATAATTACTTTTCATGAAATTATGCATTTAGTTTCTCTCACAGTGTTGCATCGTTTCTTTTCATGAAGATAAGCATATAGATTCTCAAACTGTTTGGTGTCGCTAGTTTTCATCAGGTTAAGCATGCAGTTTCTCACACAGTGTTGTATCGATAGTTTTCATAAAGATAAGCTTGTAGTTTCTCAAACAGTGTTGTATCGTTTGTTTTCATGAAGTTAAGCAAGCAGATTCTCACACAGTGTTATATGGTTAGTTTTCATGAAGTTTAGCTTATAGTTTCTCACACAGTGTTGTATCGTGAGTTTTCATGGAGTTAAGCGAGTAGTTTCACAAACAAGGTTGTATCGTTAGTTTTCATGAAGATAAGCATGTAGATTCTCAAACAGTGTGGTATCATTAGTTTTCATCAAGTTAAGCATGTAGTTTCTCACAAAGTGTTGTATCGATAGTTTTCATGAAGTTAAGCAAGTAGTTTCACAACCAGTGTAGTATCATTACTTTTCATGAAATTATGCATGTAGTTTCTCACACAGTGTTGTATCGTTACTTTTCATGAAATTATGCATGTAGTTTCTCACACAGTGTTGTATCGTTAGTTTTCATGAAATTAAGAATGTCGTTTCTCACAAAGTGTTGTATCGATAGTTTTCATGAAGTTAAGCAAGTAGTTTCACAACCAGTGTTGTATCGTTACTTTTCATGAAATTATGAATGTAGTTTCTCACACAGTGTTGAATCGTTACTTTTCATGAAATTATGCATGTAGTTTCTCACACAGTGTTGTATCGATAGTTTTCATGAAGTTAAGCAAGTCGTTTCACAACAAGTTTTGTATCGGTACTTTTCATGAAATTAAGGAACTAGTTTCACAACCAGTGTTGTATCGTTAATTTTCATGTAGTTAAGCATGTAGTTTCTCACACAGTGTTGTATCGTTACTTTTCATGAAGATATGCATGTAGATACTCAAACTGTTTGGTGTCGGTAGTTTTCATCAGGTTAAGCATGCAGTTTCTCACACAGAGTTGTATCGATATTTTTCATAAAGATAAGCTTGTAGTTTCTCAAACAGTGTTGTATCGTTTGGTTTCATGAAGTTAAGCAAGCAGATTCTCACACAGTGTTATATCTTTAGTTTTCATGAAGTTTAGGTTATAGTTTCTCACACAGTGTTGTATCATGATTTTTCATGGAGTTAAGCGAGTAGTTTCACAAACAATGTTGTATTGTTAGTTTTCATGAAGATAAGCATGTAGTTTTTCACACAGTGTTGTATCGTTTCTTTTCATGAAATTATGCATGTAGTTTCTCACACAGTGTCGTTTCGTTACTTTTCATGAAATTATGCATGTAGTTTCTCACACAGTGTTGTGTCGTTAGTTTTCATGAAATTAAGCATGTAGCTTCTCACAAAGTGTTGTATCGATAGTTTTCATGAAGTTAAGCAAGTGGTTTCACAACCAGTGTTGTATCGTTACTTTTCATGAATTTATGCATGTAGTTTCTCACACAGTGTTGTATCGTTAGTTTTCATGAAATTAAGCATGTAGTTTCTCACAAAGTGTTTTATCGATAGTTTTCATGAAGTTAAGAAATTAGTTTCACAACCAGTGTTGTATCGTTACTTTTCATGAAATTATGCATGTAGTTTCTCACACAGTGTTGTATCGTTAGTTTTCATGAAATTAAGCATGCAGTTTCTCATATAGTGTAGGATCATGACTTTTCATGAAGATAAGCAAGTACTTTCACAAACATTGTTGTATCCTTAGTTTTCATGGAGTTAAGCAAGCAGATTCTCACACAGTTTTGTATCGTGAGTTTTCATGAAATCAAGCACACAGTTTCACAAACAGTCTTGTATCATTAGTTTTCATGAAGGTGTGCAAGTAGTTTCACAAACTGTGTTGTATCGTTAGTTTTCATAGAGTTAAGCAAGCAGATTCTTACACAGTGTTGTATCGTTAGTTTTCATGAAATTAAGCATACAATTTGACAAACTCTCTTGTATCGTTAGTATTCAAGAAGTTAAGCAATTAGTTTCACAAACTGTGTTGTGTCTTTGGTTTTCAGGGAGTTAAGCAAGCAGATTGTAACACAGTGCTGTATCATTATTTTTCATGAAGATAAGCACATAGATTCTCAAACAGTTTGGTATCGTTAGTTTTCATCAAGTTAAGCATGTAGTTTCTCACAAAGTGTTGTATCGATAGTTTTCATGAAGTTAAGCAAGTAGTTTCACAACCAGTGTTGTATAATTACTTTTCCTGAAATTATGCATGTAGTTTCTCTCACAGTGTTGTATCGTTTCTTCTCTTGAAGATAAGCATATAGATTCTCAAACTGTTTGGTGTCACTAGTTTTTATCAGGTTAAGCATGCAGTTTCTCACACAGTGTTGTATCGATAGCTTTCATAAAGATAAGCTTGTAGTTTATCAAACAGTGTTGTATCGTTTGTTTTCATAAAGTTAAGCAAGCAGATTCTCACACAGTGTTATATGGTTAGTTTTCATGAAGTTTAGCTTATAGTTTCTCACACAGTGTTGTATCGTGAGTTTTCATGGAGGTAAGTGAGTAGTTTCACAAACAATGTTGTATCGTTAGTTTTCATGAAGATAAGCATGTAGATTCTCAAACAGTTTGGTATCATTAGTTTTCATCAAGTTAAGCATGTAGTTTCTCACAAAGTGTTGTATCGATAGTTTTCATGAAATTATGCATGTAGTTTCTCACACAGTGTTGTATCGTTAGTTTTCATGAAATTATGCATGTAGCTTCTCACACAGTGTTGTATCGATACTTTTCATGAAATTATGCATGTAGTTTCTCACAAAGTGTTGTATCGATAGTTTTCATGAAGTTAAGCAAGTAGTTTCACAACCAGTGTTGTATCCTTACTTTTCATGAAATTATGCATGTAGTTTCTCACACAGTGTTGAATCATTACTTTTCATGAAATTATGCATGTAGTTTCTCACACAGTGTTGTATCGATAGTTTTAATGAAGTTAAGCAAGTCGTTTCACAACAAGTTTTGTATCGGTACTTTTCATGAAATTAAGGAACTAGTATCACAACCAGTGTTGTATCGTTAATTTTCATGTAGTTAAGCATGTAGTTTCTCACACAGTGTTGTATCATTACTTTTCATGAAGATAAGCATGTAGATTCTCAAACTGTTTGGTGTCAGTAGTTTTCATCAGGTTAAGCATGCAGTTTCTCACACAGAGTTGTATCGATATTTTTCATAAAGATAAGCTTTAGTTTCTCAAACAGTGTTGTATCGTTTGGTTTCATGAAGTTAAGCAAGCAGATTCTCACACAGTGTTATATCTTTAGTTTTCATGAAGTTTAGGTTATAGTTTCTCACACAGTGTTGTATCGTGATTTTTCATGGAGTTAAGCGAGTAGTTTCACAAACAATGTTGTATTGTTAGTTTTCGTGAAGATAAGCATGTAGTTTTTCACAGAGTGTTGTATCGTTACTTTTCATGAAATTATGCATATAGTTTCTCACACAGTGTAGTTTCGTTACTTTTCATGAAATTATGCATGTAGTTTCTCACACAGTGTTGTGTCGTTAGTTTTCATGAAATTAAGCATTTAGTTTCTCACAAAGTGTTGTATCAATAGTTTTCATGAAGTTAAGCAAGTAGTTTCACAACCAGTGTTGTATCGTTACTTTTCATGAATTTATGCATGTAGTTTCTCACACAGTGTTGTATCGTTAGTTTTCATGAAATTAAGCATGAAGTTTCTCACAAAGTGTTGTATCGATAGTTTTCATGAAGTTAAAAAAGTAGTTTCACAACCAGTGTTGTATCGTTACTTTTCATGAAATTATGCATGTAGTTTCTCACACAGTGTTGTATCATTAGTTTTCATGAAATTAAGCATGCAGTTTCTCACATAGTGTTTGATCATGACTTTTCCTGAAGATAAGCAATTACTTTCACAAACAGTGTTGTATCGTTACTTTTCATGAAATTATGCATGTAGTTTCTCTCACAGTTTTGTATCGTTTCTTTTCTTGAAGATAATCATATAGATTCTCAAACTGTATGGTGTCGCTAGTTATCATCATGTTAAGCATGCAGTTTCTCACACAGTGTTGTATCGATAGATTTCATAAAGATAAGCTTGTAGTTTCTCAAACAGTGTTGTATCGTTTGTTTTCATGAAGTTAAGCAAGCAGATTCTCACACAGTGTTATATGGTTAGTTTTCATGAAGTTTAGCTTATAGTTTCTCACACAGTGTTGTATCTTTACTTTTCATGAAATTATGCATGTAGTTTCTCACACAGTGTTGTGTCGTTAGTTTTCATGAAATTAAGCATGTAGTTTTTCACAAAGTGTTTTATCGATAGTTTTCATGAAGTTAAGCAAGTAGTTTCACAACCAGTCTTGTATCGTTACTTTTCAAGATTTTATGCATGTAGTTTCTCACACAGTGTTGTATCGTTAGTTTTCATGAAATTATGCATGTAGTTTCTAACAAAGTGTTGTATCGATAGTTTTCATGAAGTTAAGCAAGTAGTTTCACAACCAGTGTTGTATCGTTACTTTTCATGAAATTATGCATGTAGTTTCTCACACAGTGTTGTATCGTTACTTTTCATGAAATTATGCATGTAGTTTCTCACACAGGGTTGTATCGTTTTTTTTTTCATGAAATTAAGCATGTAGTTTCTCACAGAGTGTTGTATCGATAGTTTTCATGAAGTTAAGCAAGTAGTTTCACAACCAGTGTTGTATCATTACTTTTCATGAAATTATGCATGTAGTTTTTCACACAGTGTTGTATCATTAGTTTTCATGAAATTTAGCATGCAGTTTCTCACAACAGTGTTGTATCGTTAGTTTTCATGGAGTTAAGCAAGCAGATTCTCACACAGTTTTGTATCGTGAGTTTTTATGAAATCAAGCACACAGTTTCACAAACAGTCTTGTATCGTTAGTTTTCATGAAATTATGCATGTAGTTTCTCACACAGTGTTGTATCCTTAGTTTTCATGAAATTAAGCATGCAGTTTCTCACATAGTGTCGTACCGATAGTTTTCATGAAGTTAAGCAAGTAGTTTCACAACCAGTGGTGTATCATTACTTTTCATGAAATTATGCATGTAGTTTCTCACAAAGTGTTGTATCGATAATTTTCATGAAGTTAAGCATGTAGTTTCTCACAAAGTGTTGTATCGATAGTTTTCATGAAGTTAAGCAAGTAGTTTCACAACCAGTGTTGTATCGTTACTTTTCATGAAATTATGCATGTAGTTTCTCACACAGTGTTGTATCGTTAGTTTTCATGAAATTATGCATGTAGTTTCTCACACAGTGTTGTATCTTTAGTTTTCATGAAATTAAGCATGTAGTTTCTCACACAGTGTTGTATCGATAGTTTTCATGAAGATAAGCATGTAGATTCTCAAACTGTTTGGTGTCGGTAGTTTTCATCAGGTTAAGCATGCAGTTTCTTACACAGTGTTTTATCGATAGTTTTCATAAAGATAAGCTTGTAGTTTCTCAAACAGTGTTGTATCGTTTGTTTTCATGAAGTTAAGCAAGCAGATTCTCACACAGTGTTATATCGTTAGTTTTCATGAAGTTTAGCTTGTAGTTTCTCACACAGTGTTGTATCGATAGTTTTCATGGAGTTAAGCGAGTAGTTTCACAAACAATGTTGTATCGTTAGTTTTCATGAAGGTAAGCATGTAGATTCTCAAAAAGTTTGGTATCGTTAGTTTTCATCAAGTTAAGCATGTAGTTTCTCACAAAGTGTTGTATCGATAGTTTTCATGAAGTTAAGCAAGTAGTTTCACAACCAGTGTTGTATCATTACTTTTCATGAAATTATGCATGTAGTTTCTCACACAGTGTTGTATCGATAGTTTTCATGAAGTTAAGCAAGTAGTTTCACAACCAGTGTTGTATCATTACTTTTCATGAAATTAAGCATGTAGTTTCTCACTAAGTGTTGTATCGATAGTTTTCATGAAGTTAAGCAAGTAGTTTCACAACCAGAGTTGTACCATTACTTTTCATGAAATTATGCATGCAGTTTCTCACACAGTGTTGTATCGTTAGTTTTCATGAATTTAAGCATGCAGTTTCTCACATGGTGTTGGATCATGACTTTTCATGAAGATAAGCAAGTACTTTCACAAACAGTGTTGTAACGTTAGTTTTCATGGAGTTAAGCAAGCAGATTCTCACACAGTTTTGTATCGTGAATTTTCATGAGATCAAGCACACAGTTTCACAAACAGTGTTGTATCTTTAGTTTTCATGAAGTTGAGCAAGTAGTTTCACAAACTGTGTTGTGTCTTTGGTTTTCAGGTAGTTAAGCAAGCAGATTGTCACACAGTGTTGTATCATTATTTTTCTTGAATATAAGCATGTAGATGCTCAAACAGTTTGGTATCGTTAGTTTTCATAAAGCTAAGCATGTAGTGTCTCACACAGTGTTGTATCGATAGTTTTCATGAAGTTAAGCAAGTCGTTTCACAGCAAGTGTTGTATCGGTACTTTCATGAAATTAAGGAACTAGTTTCACAACCAGTGTTGTATCGTTAATTTTCATGTAGTTAAGCATGTAGTTTCTCACACAGTGTTGTATCGTTACTTTTCATGAAGATAAGCATGTAGATTCTCAAACTGTTTGGTGTCGGTAGTTTTCATCAGGTTAAGCATGCAGTTTCTCACACAGTGTTGTATCGATAGCTTTCATAAAGATAAGCTTGTAGTTTCTCAAATAGTGTTGTATCGTTTGTTTTCATGATATTAAGCATGCAGTTACTCACATAGTGTCGTATCGATAGTTTTCATGAAGTTAAGCAAGTAGTTGCACAACCAGTGTTGTATCGTTACTTTTAATGAAATTATGCATGTAGTTTCTCACACAGTGTTGTGTTTAGTTTTCATGAAATTAAGCATGTAGTTTCTCACAAAGTGTTGTATCGATAGTTTTCATGAAGTTAAGCAAGTAGTTTCACAACCAGTGTTGTATCATTACTTTTCATGAAATTATGCATGTAGTTTCTCACACACTGTTGTATCGTTACTTTTCATGAAATTATGCATGTAGTTTCTCACACAGTGTTGTATCGTTACTTTTCATGAAATTAAGCATGCAGTTTCTCACAAAGTGTTGTATCGATAGTTTTCATGAAGTTAAGCAAGTAGTTTCACAACCAGTGTTGTATCGTTACTTTTCATGAAATTAAGCATGTAGTTTCTCACACAGTGTTGTATCGATAGTTTTCATGAAGATAAGCATGTAGATTCTCAAACTGTTTGGTGTTGGTAGTTTTCATCAGATTAAGCATGCAGTTTCTCACACAGTGTTGTATCGATAGTTTTCATAAAGATACGCTTGTAGTTTCTCAAACAGTGTTGTATCGTTTGTTTTCATGAAGTTAAGCAAGCAGATTCTCACACAGTGTTATATCGTTAGTTTTCATGAAGTTTAGCTTATAGTTTCTCACACAGTGTTGTATCGTGAGTTTTCATGGAGTTAAGCGAGTAGTTTCACAAACAATGTTGTATCGTTAGTTTTCATGAAGGTAAGCATGTAGATTCTCAAAAAGTTTGGTATCGTTAGTTTTCATCAAGTTAAGCATGTAGTTTCTCACAAAGTGTTGTATCGATAGTTTTCATGAAGTTAAGCAAGTAGTTTCACAACCAGTGTTGTATCGTTACTTTTCATGAAATTGTGCATGTAGTTTCTCACACAGTATTGTATCGTTAGTTTTCATGAAATTATGCATGTAGTTTCTCACACAGTGTTGTATCGTTACTTTTCATGAAATTAAGCATGTAGTTTCTCACAAAGTGTTGTATCGTTAGTTTTCATGAAGTTAAGCAAGTAGTTTCACAACCAGTGTTGTATCGTTACTTTTCATGAAATTATGCATGTAGTTTCTCACACAGTTTGTATCATTAGTTTTCATGAAATTAAGCATGTAGTTTCTCAAAAAGTGTTGTATCGATAGTTTTCATGAAATTAAGCAAGTAGTTTCACAACCAGTGTTGTATCGTTACTTTTCATGAAATTAAGCATGTAGTTTCTCACACAGTGTTGTATCGATAGTTTTCATGAAGATAAGCATGTAGATTCTCAAACTGTTTGGTGTCGGTAGTTTTCATCAGGTTAAGCATGCAGTTTCTCACACAGTGTTGTATCGATAGTTTTCATAAAGATAAGCTTGTAGTTTCTCAAACAGTTTTGTATCGTTTGTTTTCATGAAGTTAAGCAAGCAGATTCTCACACAGTGTTATATCGTTAGTTTTCATGAAGTTTAGCTTATAGTTTCTCACACAGTGTTGTATCGTGAGTTTTCATGGAGTTAAGCGAGTAGTTTCACAAACAATGTTGTATCGTTAGTTTTCATGAAGGTAAGCATGTAGATTCTCAAAAAGTTTGGTATCGTTAGTTTTCATCAAGTTAAGCATGTAGTTTCTCACAAAGTGTTGTATCGATAGTTTTCATGAAGTTAAGCAAGTAGTTTCACAACCAGTGTTGTATCATTACTTTTCATGAAATTATGCATGTAGTTTCTCACACAGTGTTGTATCGTTAGTTTTCATGAAATTAAGCATGTAGTTTCTCACACAGTGTTGTATCGATAGTTTTCATGAAGATAAGCATGTAGATTCTCAAACTGTTTGGTGTCGGTAGTTTTCATCAGGTTAAGCAAGCAGATTCTCACACAGTGTTATATCGTTAGTTTTCATGAAGTTTAGCTTGTAGTTTCTCACACAGTGTTGTATCGTTAGTTTTCATGAAATTAAGCATGTAGTTTCTCACAAAGTGTTGTATCGATAGTTTTCATGAAGTTAAGCAAGTAGTTTCACAACCAGTGTTGTATCGTTACTTTTCATGAAATTATGCATGTAGTTTCTCACACAGTGTTGTATCGTTTGTTTTCATGAAATTAAGCATGCAGTTACTCACAGGGTGTCGTATCGATAGTTTTCATGAAGTTAAGCAAGTAGTTTCACAACCAGTGTTGTATCGTTACTTTTCATGAAATTATGCATGTAGTTTCTCACACAGTGTTGTATCGTTACTTTTCATGAAATTAAGCATGTAGTTTCTCACACAGTGTTGTATCGATAGTTTTCATGAAGATAAGCATGTAGATACTCAAACTGTTTGTTGTCGGTAGTTTTCATCAGGTTAAGCATGCAGTTTCTCACACAGTGTTATATCGTTAGTTTTCATGAAGTTTAGCTTATAGTTTCTCACACAGTGTTGTATTGTGAGTTTTCATGGAGTTAAGCGAGTAGTTTCACAAACAATGTTGTATCGTTAGTTTTCATGAAGGTAAGCATGTAGATTCTCAAAAAGTTTGGTATCGTTAGTTTTCATCAAGTTAAGCATGTAGTTTCTCACAAAGTGTTGTATCGATAGTTTTCATGAAGTTAAGCAAGTAGTTTCACAACCAGTGTTGTATCATTACTTTTCATGAAATTATGCATGTAGTTTCTCACACAGTGTTGTATCGTTACTTTTCATGAAATTATGCTATGTAGTTTCTCACACAGTGTTGTATCGTTAGTTTTCATGAAATTAAGCATGTAGTTTCTCACAAAGTGTTGTATCGATAGTTTTCATGAAGTTAAGCAAGTAGTTTCACAACCAGTGTTGTATCGTTACTTTTCATGAAATTATGCATGTAGTTTCTCACACAGTGTTGTATCGTTAGTTTTCATGAAATTAAGCATGTAGTTTCTCACAAAGTGTTGTATCGATAGTTTTCATGAAGTTAAGCAAGTAGTTTCACAACCAGTGTTGTATCGTTACTTTTCATGAAATTATGCATGTAGTTTCTCACACAGTGTTGTATCGTTAGTTTTCATGAAATTAAGCATGTAGTTTCTCACACAGTGTTGTATCGATAGTTTTCATGAAGATAAGCATGTAGATTCTCAAACTGTTTGGTGGTGGTAGTTTTCATCAGGTTAAGAATGCAGTTTCTCACACAGTGTTGTATCATTTCTTTTCATGAAGTTATGCATGTAGTTTCTCACACAGTGTTGTATCGTTATTTTCATGCAGATAAGCATGTAGATTCTCAAACTGTTTGGTGTCGGGACCTTTCATCAGGTTAAGCATGTAGTTTCTCACACAGTGTTGTATCGATAGTTTTCATAAAGATAAGCTTGTAGTTTCTCAAATAGTGTTGTATCGTTTGTTTTCATGAAGTTAAGCAAGCAGATTCTCACACAGTGTTATATCGTTAGTTTTCATGAAGTTTAGCTTGTAGTTTCTCACACAGTGTTGTATCGTTAGTTTTCATGAAATTAAGCATGTAGTTTCTCACAAAGTGTTGTATCGATAGTTTTCATGAAGTTAAGCAAGTAGTTTCACAACCAGTGTTGTATCATTACTTTTCATGAAATTATGCATGCAGTTTCTCACACAGTGTTGTATCGATAGTTTTCTTCACGTTAAGCAAGTAGTATCACAACCAGTGTTGAATCATTACTTTTCATGAAATTAAGCATGTATTTTCTCACAAAGTGTTGTATCGATAGTGTTCATGAAGTTAAGCAAGTAGTGTCACAACCAGTGTTGTATCGTAACTTTTAATGGAGTTATGCATGTAGTTTCTCACACAGTGTTGTATCGTTAGTTTTCATGAAATTAAGCATGCAGTTTCTCACATGGTGTTGGATCATGACTTTTCATGAAGATAAGCAAGTACTTTCACAAACAGTGTTGTATCGTTACTTTTCATGAAATTATGCATGTAGTTTTTCACACAGTGTTGTATCGTTAGGTTTCATGAAATTAAGCATGTAGTATCTCACAACAGTGTTGTATCGTTACTTTTCATGAAGATAAGCATGTAGATTCTCAAAATGTTTGGTGTCGGTAGTTTTCATCAGGTTAAGCATGCAGTTTCTCACACAGTGTTATATCGTTAGTTTTCATGAAGTTTAGCTTATAGTTTCTCACACACTGTTGTATCGATAGTTTTCATGGAGTTAAGCGAGTAGTTTCACAAACAATGTTGTATCGTTAGTTTTCATGAAGGTAAGCATGTAGATTCTCAAAAAGTTTGGTATCATTAGTTTTCATCAAGTTAAGCATGTAGTTTCTCACAAAGTGTTGTATCGATAGTTTTCATGAAGTTAAGCAAGTAGTTTCACAACCAGTGTTGTATCATTACTTTTCATGAAATTATGCATGTAGTTTCTCACACAGTGTTGTATCGTTAGTTTTCATGAAGTTTAGCTTGTAGTTTCTCACACAGTGTTGTATCGTTAGTTTTCATGAAATTAAGCATGTAGTTTCTCACAAAGTGTTGTATCGATAGTTTTCATGAAGTTAAGCAAGTAGTTTCACAACCAGTGTTGTATAGTTACTTTTCATGAAATTATGCATGTAGATTCTCACACAGTGTTGTATCGTTAGTTTTCATGAAATTAAGCATGCAGTTTCTCACATAGTGTTGTATCGATAGTTTTCATGAAGTTAAGCAAGTAGTTTCACAACCAGTGTTGTATCGTTACTTTTCATGAAATTATGCATGTAGTTTCTCACACAGTGTTGTATCATTAGTTTTCATGAAATTAAGCATGTAGATTCTCACACAGTGTTGTATCGATAGTTTTCATGAAGATAAGCATGTAGATTCTCAAACTGTTTGGTGTTGGTAGTTTTCATCAGGTTAAGCATGCTGTTTCTCACACAGTGTTGTATCGATAGTTTTCATAAAGATACGCTTGTAGTTTCTCAAACAGTTTTGTATCGTTTGTTTTCATGAAGTTAAGCAAGCAGATTCTCACACAGTTTTATATCGTTAGTTTTCATGAAGTTTAGCTTATATTTTCTCACACAGTGTTGTATCGTGAGTTTTCATGGAGTTAAGCGAGTAGATTCACAATCAATGTTGTATCGTTAGTTTTCATGAAGTTAAGCAAGTAGTTTCACAACCAGCGTTGTATCGTTACTTTTCATGAAATTATGCATGTAGTTTCTCACACAGTGTTGTATCGTTAGGTTTCATGAAATTAAGCATGTAGTATCTCACAAAGTGTTGTATCGTTACTTTTCATGAAGATAAGCATGTAGATTCTCAAACTGTTTGGTGTCGGTAGTTTTCATCAGGTTAAGCATGCAGTTTCTCACACAGTGTTATATCGTTAGTTTTCATGAAGTTTAGCTTATAGTTTCTCACAAAGTGTTGTATCGCTAGTTTTCAAAAAGATAAGCTTGTAGTTTCTCAAACAGTGTTGTATCGTTTGTTTTCATGAAGTTAAGCAAGCAGATTCTCACACAGTGTTATATCGTTAGTTTTCATGAAGTTTAGCTTGCAGTTTCTCACACAGTGTTGTATCGATAGTTTTCATGGAGTTAAGCGAGTAGATTCATAAACAATGTTGTATCATTAGTTTTCATGAAGGTAAGCATGTAGATTCTCAAAAAGTTTGGTATCGTTAGTTTTCATCAAGTAAAGCATGTAGTTTCTCACAAAGTGTTGTATCGATAGTTTTCATGAAGTTAAGCAAGTAGTTTCACAACCAGTTTTGAAACGTTAATTTTCATGAAATTATGCATTTGTTTCTCACAAGTGTTGTATCGTTAGTTTTCATGAAGTTTAGCTTATAGTTTCTCACACACTGTTGTATCGATAGTTTTCATGGAGTTAAGCGAGTAGTTTCACAAACAATGTTGTATCGTTAGTTTTCATGAAGGTAAGCATGTAGATTCTCAAACAGTGTTGGTATCATTAGTTTTCATCAAGTTAAGCATGTAGTTTCTCACAAAGTGTTGTATCGATAGTTTTCATGAAGTTAACCAAGTAGTTTCACAACCAGTGTTGTATCATTACTTTTCATGAAATTATGCATGTAGTTTCTCACACAGTGTTGTATCGTTAGTTTTCATGAAGTTTAGTTTGTAGTTTCTCACACAGTGTTGTATCGTTAGTTTTCATGAAATTAAGCATGTAGTTTCTCACAAAGTGTTTTATCGATAGTTTTCATGAAGTTAAGCAAGTAGTTTCACAACCAGTGTTGTATAGTTACTTTTCATGAAATTATGCATGTAGATTCTCACACAGTGTTGTATCGTTAGTTTTCATGAAGTTAAGCATGTAGTTTCTCACATATTGTTGTATCGATAGTTTTCATGAAGTTAAGCAAGTAGTTTCACAACCAGTGTTGTATCGTTACTTTTCATGAAATTATGCATGTAGTTTTTCACACAGTGTTGTATCGTTAGGTTTCATTAAATTAAGCATGTAGTATCTCACAAAGTGTTGTATCGTTACTTTTCATGAAGATAAGCATGTAGATTCTCAAACTGTTTGGTGTCGGTAGTTTTCATCAGGTTAAGCATGCAGTTTCTCACACAGTGTTATATCGTTAGTTTTCATGAAGTTTAGCTTATAGTTTCTCACACACTGTTGTATCGATAGTTTTCATGGAGTTAAGCGAGTAGTTTCACAAACAATGTTGTATCGTTAGTTTTCATGAAGGTAAGCATGTAGATTCTCAAAAAGTTTGGTATCATTAGTTTTCATCAAGTTAAGCATGTAGTTTCTCACAAAGTGTTGTATCGATAGTTTTCATGAAGTTAAGCAAGTAGTTTCACAACCAGTGTTGTATCATTACTTTTCATGAAATTATGCATGTAGTTTCTCACACAGTGTTGTATCGTTAGTTTTCATGAAGTTAAGCATGTAGTTTCTCACACAGTGTTGTATCGTTAGTTTTCATGAAATTAAGCATGTAGTTTCTCACACAGTGTTGTATCGATAGTTTTCATGAAGATAAGCATGTAGATTCTCAAACTGTTTGGTGTTGGCAGTTTTCATCAGGTTAAACATGCTGTTTCTCACACAGTGTTGTATGGATATTTTTCATAAAGATACGCTTGTAGTTTCTCAAATAGTGTTGTATCATTAGTTTTCATGAAGTTTAGCTTGTAGTTTCTCACACAGTGTTGTATCGATAGTTTTCATGGAGTTAAGCATGTAGTTTCACAACCAGTGTTGTATCGTTACTTTTCATGAAATTATGCATGTAGTTTCTCACACAGTGTTGTATCGTTAGTTTTCATGAAATTAAGCATGCAGTTACTCACATAGTGTCGTATCGATAGTTTTCATGAAGTTAAGCAAGTAGTTTCACAACCAGTGTTGTATCGTTACTTTTCATGAAATTATGCATGTAGTTTCTCACACAGTGTTGTATCGTTACTTTTCATGAAATTAAGCATGTAGTTTCTCACACAGTGTTGTATCGATAGTTTTCATGAAGATAAGCATGTACATACTCAAACTGTTTGGTGTCGGTAGTTTTCATCAGGTTAAGCATGCAGTTTCTCACACAGTGTTGTATCGATAGTTTTCATAAAGATAAGCTTGTAGTTTCTCAAACAGTGTTGTATCGTTTGTTTTCATGAAGTTAAGCAAGCAGATTCTCACACAGTGTTATATCGTTAGTTTTCATGAAGTTTAGCTTGTAGTTCCTCACACAGTGTTGTATCGATAGTTTTCATGGAGTTAAGCGAGTAGTTTCACAAACAATGTTGTATCGTTAGTTTTCATGAAGGTAAGCATGTAGATTCTCAAAAAGTTTGGTATCATTATTTTTCATCAAGTTAAGGATGTAGTTTGTCACAAAGTGTTGTATCGATAGTTTTCATGAAGTTAAGCAAGTAGTTTCACAACCAATGTTGTATCGATACTTTTAATGAAATTATGCATGTAGTTTCTCACACAGTGTTGTATCGTTAGTTTTCATGAAATTAAGCATGTAGTTTCTCACAAAGTGTTGTAACTATAGTTTTCATGAAGTTAAGCAAGTAGTTTCACAACCAGTGTTGTATCGTTACTTTTAAAGAAATTATGCATGCAGTTTCTCACACAGTGTTGTGTCGTTAGTTTTCATGAAATTAAGCATGCAGTTTCTCACATAGTGTTGGATCATGACTTTTCATGAAGATAAGCAAGTACTTTCACAAACAGTGTTGTGTCGTTAGTTTTCATGGTGTTAAGCAAGCAGATTCTCACACAGTTTTGTATCGTGAGTTTTCATGAAATCAAGCACACAGTTTCACAAAGAGTCTTGTATAGTTAGTTTTCATGAAGGTGAGCAAGTAGTTTCACAAACTGTGTTGTATCGTTAGTTTTCATAGAGTTAAGCAAGCAGATTCTTACACAGTGTTGTATCGTTAGTTTTCATGAAATTAAGCATACAGTTTCACAAACTGTCTTGTATCGTTAGTACTCATGAAGTTAAGCAATTAGTTTCACAAACTGTGTTGTGTCTTTGGTTTTCAGGGAGTTAAGCAAGCAGATTGTCACACAGTGCTGTATCATTATTTATCATGTAGATAAGCATGTAGATCCTCAAACAGTTTGGTATCGTTAGTTTTCATAAAGCTAAGATTGTAGTATCTCACACAGTGTTGTATCGATAGTTTTCATGAAGTTAAGCAGGTCGTTTCACAACAAGTGTGTATCGGTACTTTTCATGAAAGTAAGGAACTAGTTTCACAACCAGTGTTGCATCGTTAATTTTCATGTAGATAAGCATGTAGTTTCTCACACAGTGTTGTATCGTTACTTTTCATGAAGATAAGCATGTAGATTCTCAAACTGTTTGGTGTCGGTAGTTTTCATCAGGTTAAGCATGCAGTTTCTCACACAGTGTTGTATCGATAGTTTTCATAAAGATAAGCTTGTAGTTTCTCAAATAGTGTTGTATCATTTGTTTTCATGAAGTTAAGCAAGCAGATTCTCACACAGTGTTATATCGTTAGTTTTCATGAAGTTTAGCTTGTAGTTTCTCACACAGTGTTGTATCGATAGTTTTCATGGAGTTCAGCATGTAGTTTCACAACCAGTGTTGTATCGTTACTTTTCATGAAATTATGCATGTAGTTTCTCACACAGTGTTGTATCGTTTGTTTTCATGAAATTAAGCATGCAGTTACTCACATAGTGTCGTATCGATAGTTTTCATGAAGTTAAGCAAGTAGTTTCACAACCAGTGTTGTATCGTTACTTTTCATGAAATTATGCATGCAGTTTCTCACACAGTGTTGTATCGTTACTTTTCATGAAATTAAGCATGTAGTTTCTCACACAGT
Source organism: Mesocricetus auratus (assembly GCF_017639785.1). Classification (NCBI taxonomy): domain Eukaryota; kingdom Metazoa; phylum Chordata; class Mammalia; order Rodentia; family Cricetidae; genus Mesocricetus; species Mesocricetus auratus. The sequence continues at coordinate 44,838 of NW_024429256.1, read as the reverse complement.
GTTGTATCGATAGTTTTCATGAAGATAAGCATGTACATACTCAAACTGTTTGGTGTCGGTAGTTTTCATCAGGTGAAGCATGCAGTTTCTCACACAGTGTTGTATCGATACTTTTCATAAAGATAAGCTTGTAGGTTCCCAAACACTGTTGTTTCGTTTGTTTTCATGAAGTTAAGCAAGCAGACTCTCACACAGTGTTATATCGTTAGTTTTCATGAAGTTTAGCTTGTAGTTCCTCACACAGTGTTGTATCGATAGTTTTCATGGAGTTAAGCGAGTAGTTTCACAAACAATGTTGTATCGTTAGTTTTCATGAAGGTAAGCATGTAGATTCTCAAAAAGTTTGGTATCATTATTTTTCATCAAGTTAAGGATGTAGTTTGTCACAAAGTGTTGTATCGATAGTTTCATGAAATTATGCAAGTAGTTTCACAACCAGTGTTGTATCGTTTCTTTTCATGAAATTAAGCATGTAGTTTCTCACAAAGTGTTGTAGCGATAGTTTTCATGAAGTTAAGCAAGTAGTTTCACAACCAGTGTTGTATCGTTACTTTTCGTGAAATTATGCATGTAGTTTCTCACACAGTGTTGTATCGGTAGTTTTCATGAAATTAAGCATGCAGTTTCTCACAAAGTGTTTCATCGATTGTTTTCATGAAGTAAAGCAAGTAGTTTCACAACCAGTGTTGTATCGTTACTTTTCATGAAATTATGCATGTAGTTTCTCACACAGTTTGTATCGTTAGTTTTCATGAAATTAAGCATGTAGTTTCTCACAAAGTGTTGTATCGATAGTTTTCATGAAGTTAAGCAAGTAGTTTCACAACCAGTGTTGTATCGTTACTTTTCATGAAATTATGCATGTAGTTTCTCACACAGTGTTGTATCGTTAGTTTTCATGAAATTAAGCATGTAGTTTCTCACACAGTGTTGTATCGATAGTTTTCATGAAGTTAAGCAAGTAGTTTCACAACCAGTGTTGTATCATTACTTTTCATGAAATTAAGCATGTAGATTCTCACACAGTGTTGTATCGATAGTTTTCATGAAGATAAGCATGTAGATTCTCAAACTGTTTGGTGTTGGTAGTTTCATCAGGTTAAGAATGCAGTTTCACACACAATGTTGTATCGATAGTTTTCATAAGGATACGCTTGTAGTTTCTAAAACAGTTTTGTATCGTTTTTTTCATGAAGTTAAGCAAGCAGATTCTCACACAGTTTTATATCGTTAGTTTTCATGAAGTTTAGCTTGTAGTTTCTCACACAGTGTTGTATCGATAGTTTTCATGGAGTTAAGCGAGTAGTTTCACAAACAATGTTGTATCATTAGTTTTCATGAAGCTAAGCATGTAGATTCTCAAAAAGTTTGGTATCGTTAGTTTTCATCAAGTTAAGCATGTAGTTTCTCACAAAGTGTTGTATCGATAGTTTTCATGAAGTTAAGCAAGTAGTTTCACAACCAGTGTTGTATCATTACTTTTCATGAAATTATGCATGTAGTTTGTCACACAGTGTTGTATCGATGGTTTTCATGAAGTTAAGCAAGTAGTTTCACAACCAGTGGTGTATCATTACTTTTCATGAAATTAAGCATGTAGTTTCTCACAAAGTGTTGTATCGATAGTTTTCATGAAGTTAAGCAAGTAGTTTCACAACCAGTGTTGTATCGTTACTTTCAATGAAATTATGCATGCAGTTTCTCACACAGTGTTGTATCGATAGTTTTCTTGACGTTAAGCAAGTAGTTTCACAACCAGTGTTGAATCATTACTTTTCATGAAATTAAGCATGTATTTTCTCACAAAGTGTTGTATCGATAGTTTTCATGAAGTTAAGCAAGTAGTTTCACAACCAGTGTTGTATCGTTACTTTTAATGAAATTATGCATGTAGTTTCTCACACAGTGTTGTATCATTAGTTTTCATGAAATTAAGCATGCAGTTTCTCACATGGTGGTGGATCATGACTTTTCATGAAGTTAAGCAAGTAGTTTCACAACCAGTGTTGTATCGTTAGTTTTCATGGAATTAAGCAAGCAGATTCTCACACAGTTTTGTATCGTGAGTTTTCATGAAATAAAGCACACAGTTTCACAAACAGTCTTGTATCATTAGTTTTCATGAAGGTGAACAAGTAGTTTCACAAACTGTGTTGTATCGTTAGTTTTCATAGAGTTAAGCAAGCAGATTCTTACACAGTGTTATATCGTTTGTTTTCATGAAATTAAGCATACAGTTTCACAAACTGTCTTGTATCGTTAGTATTCTTGAAGTTAAGCAATTAGTTTCACAAACTGTGTTGTGTCTTTGGTTTTCAGGGAGTTAAGCAAGCAGATTGTCACACAGTGCCGTATCATTATTTTTCATGAAGATAAGCATGTAGATCCTCAAACAGTTTGGTATCGTTAGTTTTCATAAAGCTAAGATTGTAGTATCTCACACAGTGTTGTATCGATAGTTTTCATGAAGTTAAGCAAGTCGTTTCACAACCAGTGTTGTATCGTTAATTTTCATGTAGTTAAGCATGTAGTTTCTCACACAGTGTTGTATCGTTACTTTTCATGAAGATAAACATGTCGATTCTCAAACTGTTTGGTGTCGGTAGTTTTCATCAGGTTAAGCATGCAGTTTCTCACACAGTGTTGTATCGATAGTTTTCATAAAGATAAGATTGTAGTTTCTCAAATAGTGTTGTATCGATAGTTTTCATAAAGATAAGCTTGTAGTTTCTCAAATAGTGTTGTATCATTAGTTTTCATGAAGTTTAGCTTGTAGTTTCTCACACAGTGTTGTATCGATAGTTTTCATGGAGTTCAGCATGTAGTTTCACAACCAGTGTTGTATCGTTACTTTTCATGAAATTATGCATGTAGTTTCTCATACAGTGTTTTATCGTTTGTTTTCATGAAATTAAGCATGCAGTTACTCACATAGTGTCGTATCGATAGTTTTCATGAAGTTAAGCAAGTAGTTTCACAACCAGTGTTGTATCGTTACTTCTCATGAAATTAAGCATGTAGTTTCTCACACAGTGTTGTATCGATAGTTTTCATGAAGATAAGCATGTACATACTCAAACTGTTTGGTGTCGGTAGTTTACATCAGGTGAAGCATGCAGTTTCTCACACAGTGTTGTATCGATACTTTTCATAAAGATAAGCTTGTAGTTTCTCAAACACTGTTGTTTCGTTTGTTTTCATGAAGTTAAGCAAGCAGATTATCACACAGTGTTATATCGTTAGTTTTCATGAAGTTTAGCTTGTAGTTCCTCACACAGTGTTGTATCGATAGTTTTCATGGAGTTAAGCGAGTAGTTTCACAAACAATGTTGTATCGTTAGTTTTCATGAAGGTAAGCATGTAGATTCTCAAAAAGTTTGGTATCATTATTTTTCATCAAGTTAAGGATGTAGTTTGTCACAAAGTGTTGTTTCGATAGTTTTCATGAAGTTAAGCAAGTAGTTTCACAACCAATGTTGTATCGATACTTTTAATGAAATTATGCATGTAGTTTCTCACACAGTGTTGTATCGTTAGTTTTCATGAAATTAAGCATGTAGTTTCTCACAAAGTGTTGTAACTATAGTTTTCATGAAGTTAAGCAAGTAGTTTCACAACCAGTGTTGTATCGTTACTTTTAATGAAATTATGCATGCAGTTTCTCACACAGTGTTGTGTCGTTAGTTTTCATGAAATTAAGCATGCAGTTTCTCACATAGTGTTGGATCATGACTTTTCATGAAGATAAGCAAGTACTTTCACAAACAGTGTTGTATCGTTAGTTTTCATGGTGTTAAGCAAGCAGATTCTCACACAGTTTTGTATCGTGAGTTTTCATGAAATCAAGCACACAGTTTCACAAAGAGTCTTGTATAGTTAGTTTTCATGAAGGTGAGCAAGTAGTTTCACAAACTGTGTTGTATCGTTAGTTTTCATAGAGTTAAGCAAGCAGATTCTTACACAGTGTTGTATCATTAGTTTTCATGAAATTAAGCATACAGTTTCACAAACTGTCTTGTATCGTTAGTACTCATGAAGTTAAGCAATTAGTTTCACAAACTGTGTTGTGTCTTTGGTTTTCAGGGAATTAAGCAAGCAGATTGTCACACAGTGCTGTATCATTATTTATCATGTAGATAAGCATGTAGATCCTCAAACAGTTTGGTATCGTTAGTTTTCATAAAGCTAATATTGTAGTATCTCACACAGTGTTGTATCGATAGTTTTCATGAAGTTAAGCAAGTCGTTTCACAACAAGTGTGTATCGGTACTTTTCATGAAAGTAAGGAACTAGTTTCACAACCAGTGTTGCATCGTTAATTTTCATGTAGATAAGCATGTAGTTACTCACACAGTGTTGTATCGTTACTTTTCATGAAGATAAGCATGTAGATTCTCAAACTGTTTGGTGTCGGAGTTAAGTGAGTAGTTTCACAACCAGTGTTGTATCGTTACTTTTCATGAAGGTAAGCATGTAGATTCTCAAAAAGTTTGGTATCGTTACTTTTCATCAAGTTAAGCATGTAGTTTCTCACAAAGTGTTGTAACTATAGTTTTCATGAAGTTAAGCAAGTAGTTTCACAACCAGTGTTGTATCGTTACTTTTAATGAAATTATGCATGCAGTTTCTCACACAGTGTTGTGTCGTTAGTTTTCATGAAATTAAGCATGCAGTTTCTCACATAGTGTTGGATCATGACTTTTCATGAAGATAAGCAAGTACTTTCACAAACAGTGTTGTAACGTTAGTTTTCATGGTGTTAAGCAAGCAGATTCTCACACAGTTTTGTATCGTGAGTTTTCATGAAAACAAGCACACAGTTTCACAAAGAGTCTTGTATAGTTAGTTTTCATGAAGGTGAGCAAGTAGTTTCACAAACTGTGTTGTATCGTTAGTTTTCATAGAGTTAAGCAAGCAGATTCTTACACAGTGTTGTATCATTAGTTTTCATGAAATTAAGCATACAGTTTCACAAACTGTCTTGTATCGTTAGTACTCATGAAGTTAAGCAATTAGTTTCACAAACTGTGTTGTGTCTTTGGTTTTCAGGGAATTAAGCAAGCAGATTGTCACACAGTGCTGTATCATTATTTATCATGTAGATAAGCATGTAGATCCTCAAACAGTTTGGTATCGTTAGTTTTCATAAAGCTAAGATTGTAGTATCTCACACAGTGTTGTATCGATAGTTTTCATGAAGTTAAGCAAGTCGTTTCACAACAAGTGTGTATCGGTACTTTTCATGAAAGTAAGGAACTAGTTTCACAACCAGTGTTGCATCGTTAATTTTCATGTAGATAAGCATGTAGTTTCTCACACAGTGTTGTATCGTTACTTTTCATGAAGATAAGCATGTAGATTCTCAAACTGTTTGGTGTCGGTAGTTTTCATCATGTTAAGCATGCAGTTTCTCACACAGTGTTGTATCGATAGTTTTCATAAAGATAAGCTTGTAGTTTCTCAAACAGTGTTGTATCGTTTGTTTTCATGAAGTTAAGCAAGCAGATTCTCACACAGTGTTATATCGTTAGTTTTCATGAAGTTTAGCTTGTAGTTTCTCAAACAGTTGTATCGATAGTTTTTATGGAGTTAAGTGAGTAGTTTCACAACCAGTGTTGTATCGTTACTTTTCATGAAGGTAAGCATGTAGATTCTCAAAAAGTTTGGTATCGTTACTTTTCATCAAGTTAAGCATGTAGTTTCTCACAAAGTGTTGTATCAATAGTTTTCCTGACGTTAAGCAAGTAGTTTCACATCAGTGTTGTATCGTTACTTTTCATGAAATTATGCATGTAGTTTCTCACACAGTGTTGTATCGTTAGTTTTCATGAAATTAAGCATGCAGTTTCTCTCATAGTTTTGTATCGATAGTTTCCATGAAGTTAAGCAAATAGTTTCACAACCAGGGTTGTATCGTTACTTTTCATGAAATTATGCATGTAGTTTCTCACACAGTGTTGTATCGTTAGTTTTCATGAAATTAAGCATGCAGTTTCTCTCAAAGTGTTGTATCGATAATTTCCATGAAGTTAAGCAAGTAGTTTCACAACCAGTGTTGTATCGTTACTTTTCATGAAATTATGCATGTAGTTTCTCACACAGTGTTGTATTGTTAGTTTTCATGAATTTAAGCATGCAGTTTCTCACAAAGTGTTGTATCGATAGTTTTCATGAAGTTAAGCAAGTAGTTTCACAACCAGTGTTGTATCGTTACTTTTCATGAAATTATGCATGTAGTTTCTCACACGGTGTTGTTTCGTTAGATTTCATGAAATTAATCATGTAGTTTCTCACTAAGTGTTGTATCGATAGTTTTCATGAAGTTAAGCAAGTCGTTTCACAACAATTGTTGTATCGGTACTTTTCATGAAATTAAGGAACTAGTTTCACAATTAGTGTTGTATCGTCAATTTTCATGAAGTTAAGCATGTAGTTTCTCACACAGTGCTGTATCGTTACTTTTCATGAAGATAAGCATGTAGATTCTCAAAGTGTTTGTGTCGGTAGTTTTCATCCTGTTAAGCATGCAGTTTCTCACACAGTGTTGTATCGATAGTTTTCATAAAGATAAGCTTGTAGTTTCTCGAACAGTGTTGCATCGTTTGTTTTCTGAAGTTAAGCAAGCAGATTCTCACACAGTATTATTTCATTAGTTTTCATGAAGTTTATCTTGTAGTTTCTCACACAGTGTTGTATCGATAGTTTTCATGGAGTTAAGCGAGTAGTTTCACAAACAATGTTGTATAGTTAATTTTCATGAAGGTAAGAATGTAGACTCACAAAAAGTTTGGTATCGTTAGTTTTCATCAAGTTAAGCATGTAGTTTCTCACAAAGTGTTCCATCGATACTTTTTCTGACGTTAAGCAAGTAGTTTCACAACCAGTGTTGTATCGTTACTTTTCATGAAATTATGCATGTAGTTTCTCACACAGTATTGTATCGTTAGTTTTCATGAAATTAAGCATGCAGTTTCTCACAAAGTGTTGTATCGATAGTTTTCATGAAGTTAAGCAAGTAGTTTCACAACCAGGGTTGTATCGTTACTTTTCATGAAATTATGCATGTAGTTTCTCACACAGTGTTGTATCGTTAGTTTTCATGAAATTAAGCATGCAGTTTCTCACAAAGTGTTGTATCGATAGTTTTCATGAAGTTAAGCAAGTAGTTTCACAACCAGTGTTGTATCGTTACTTTTCATGAAATTGTGCATGTAGTTTCTCACACAGTGTTGTATCGTTAGTTTTCATGAAATTAAGCATGCACTTTCCACAATGTGTTGTATCGACAGTTTTCATGAAGTTAAGCAAGTAGTTTCACAACCAGTGTTGTATCGTTACTTTTCATGAAATTATGCATGTAGTTTCTCACACAGTGTTGTATCGTTAGTTTTCATGAAATTAAGCATGTAGTTTCTTACAAAGTGTTTTATCGATAGTTTTCATGAAGTTAAGCAAGTAGTTTCACAACCAGTGTTGTATCGTTACTTTTCATGAAATTATGCATGTAGTTACTCACACAGTGTTGTATCGTTAGTTTTCATGAAATTAAGCATGCACTTTGTCACAAAGTGTTGTATCGACAGTTTTCATGAAGTTAAGCAAGTAGTTTCACAACCAGTGTTGTATCGTTACTTTTCATGAAATTATGCATGTAGTTTCTCACACAGTGTTGTATCGTTTGTTTTCATGAAATTAAGCATGCAGTTTCTTACAAAGGGTTGTATCGATAGTTTTCATGAAGTTAAGCAAGTAGTTTCACAACCAGTGTTGTATCGGTACTTTTCATGAAATTATGCATGTAGTTTCTCACACAGTGTTGTATCGTTAGTTTTCATGAAATTAAGCATGTAGTTTCACACACAGTGTTGTATCGTTACTTTTCATGAAGATAAGCATGTAGATTCTCAAACTGTTTGGTGTCGGTAGTTTTCATCAGGTTAAGCATTCAGTTTCTCACACAGTGTTGTATCGATCGTTTTCATAAAGATAAGCTTGTAGTTTCTCAAAAAGTGTTGTACCGTTTGTTTTCATGAAGTTAAGCAAGCAGATTCTCACACAGTGTTATATCGTTAGTTTTCATGTAGTTTAGCTTATAGTTTCTCACACAGTGTTGTATCGTGAGTTTTCATGGAGTTAAGCGAGTAGTTTCACAAACAATGTTGTATCGTTAGTTTTCATGAAGGTAAGCTTGTAGATTCTCAAAAAGTTTGGTATCGTTACTTTTCATCAAGTTAAGCATGTAGTTTCTCACAAAGTGTTGTATCGATAGTTTTCATGAAGTTAAGCAAGTAGTTTCACAACCAGAGTTGTATCATTACTTTTCATGAAATAATGCATGTAGTTTCTCACACAGTGTTGTATCGTTACTTTTCATGAAATTATGCATGTAGGTTCTCACACAGTTTGTATCGTTAGTTTTCATGAAATGAAGCATGTAGTTTCTGACAAAGTGTTGTATCGATAGTTTTCATGAAGTTAAGCAAGTCGTTTCACAACAAGTGTTGTATCGGTACTTTTCATGAAATTAAGTAAATAGTTTCACAACCAGTGTTGTATCATTAAATTTCATGTAGTTAAGCATGTAAATACTCACACAGTGTTGTATCGTTACTTTTCATGAAGATAAGCATGTAGATTCTCAAAGTGTTTGGTGTCGGTAGTTTTCATCAGGTTAAGCATGCAGTTTCTCACACAGTGTTGTATCGATAGTTTTCATAAAGATAAGCTTGTAGTTTCTCAAACACTGTTGTATCGTTAGTTTTCATGAAGTTTATCTTATAGTTTCTCACACAGTGTTGTATCCTTAGTTTTCATGGAGTTAAGCGAGTAGTTTCACAAACAATGTTGTATCATTAGTTTTCATGAAGGTAAGCATGTAGATTCTCAAAAAGTTTGGTATCGTTAGTTTTCATCAAGTTAAGCATGTAGTTTCTCACAAAGTGTTGTATCGATAGTTTTCATGAAGTTAAGCAAGTAGTTTCACAACCAGTGTTGTACCATTACTTTTCATGAAATTATGCATGTAGTTACTCACACAGTGTTGTATCGTTTCTTTTCATGAAATTATGCATGTAGTTTCTCACACAGTGTTGTATCGATAGTTTTCATGAAGATAAGCTTGTAGTTTCTCAAACAGTGTTGTATCGTTTGTTCTCATGAAGTTAAGCAAGCAGATTCTCACACAGTGTTACATCGTTAGTTTTCATGAAGATTAGCTTGTAGTTTCTCACACAGTGTTGTATCGATAGTTTTCATGGAGTTAAGCGAGTAGTTTCACAAACAATGTTGTATCGTTAGTTTTCATGAAGGTAAGCATGTAGATTCTCAAAAAGTTTGGTATCGTTAGTTTTCATCAAGTTAAGCATGTAGTTTCTCACACAGTGTTGTATCGTTACTTTTCATGAAATTATGCATGTAGTTTCTCACACAGTTTTGTATCGTTCGTTTTCATGAAATTAAGCATGTAGTTTCTAACAAAGTGTTGTATCGATAGTTTTCATGAAGTTAAGCAAGTAGTTTCACAACCAGTGTTGTATCGTTACCTTTCATGAAATTTTGCATGTAGTTTCTCACACAGTGTTGTATCGTTGGTTTTCATGAAATTAAGCATGCAGTTTCTCACAAAGTGTTGTATCAATAGTTTTCATGAAGTTAAGCAAGTAGTTTCACAAACAGTGTTGTATCGTTAGTTTTCATGAAATTAAGCATGTAGTTTCTCACACAATGTTGTATCGTTAGTTTTCATGAAATTAAGCATGCAGTTTCTCACAAAGTTTTGTATCGATAGTTTTCATGAAGTTAAGCAAGTAGTTTCATAACCAGTGTTGTATCGTTACTTTTCATGAAATTATGCATGTAGTTTCTCACACAGTGTTTTATCGTTAGTTTTCATGAAATTAAGCATGCAGTTTCTCACAAAGTGTTGTATCGATAGTTTTCATGAAGTTAAGCAAGTCGTTTCACAACAAGTGTTGTGTCGGTACTTTTCATGAAATTAAGGAAATAGTTTCACAAACAGTGTTGTATCGTTAATTTTCATGTAGTTAAGCATGTAGTTACTCACACAGTGTTGTATCATTACTCTTCATGAAGATAAGCATGTAGATTCTCAAACTGTTTGGTGTCGTTAGTTTTCATCAGGTGAAGCATGCAGTTTCTCACACAGTGTTGTATCGATAGTTTTCATAAAGATAAGCTTGTAGTTTCACAAACACTGTTGTATCGTTTGTTTTCATGAAGTTAAGCAAGCAGATTCTCACACTGTGTTATATTTTTAGTTTTCATGAAGTTTAGCTTATAGTTTCTCACACAGTGTTGTATCGATAGTTTTCATGGAGTTAAGCGAGTAGTTTCACAAACAATGTTGTATCGTTAGTTTTCATGAAGGTAAGCATGTAGATTCTCAAAGAGTTTCGTATCGATAGTTTTCATCAAGTTAAGCATGTAGTTTCTCACAAAGTGTTGTATCGATAGTTTTAATAAAGTTAAGCAAGTAGTTTCACAACCAGTGTTGTATCATTACTTTGAATGAAATTATGCATGTAGTTTCTCACACAGTGTTATATCGATAGTTTTCATGAAGTTAAGCAAGTAGTTTCACAACCAGTGTTGTATCGTTTGTTTTCATGAAGTTAAGCAAGCAGATTCTCACACAGTGTTTTATCATTAGTTTTCATGAAGTTTAGCTTATAGTTTCTCACACAGCATTGTATCGTGAGTTTTCATGGAGTTAAGCGAGTAGTTTCACAAACAATGTTGTATCGTTAGTTTTCATGAAGGTAAGCATGTAGATTCTCAAAAGTTTGGTATCGTTAGTTTTCATCAAGTTAAGCATGTAGTTTCTCACAAAGTGTTGTATCGATAGTTTTCATAAAGTTAAGCAAGTAGTTTCACAACCAGTGTTGTATCATTACTTTTAATGAAATTATGCATGTAGTTTCTCACACAGTGTTGTATCGTTAGTTTTCATGAAATTAAGCATGCAGTTTCTCACAAAGTGTTGTATCGATAGTTTTCATGAAGTTAAGCAAGTAGTTTCACAACCAGTGTTGTATCGTTACTTTTCATGAAATTATGCATGTAGTTTCTCACACAGTGTTGTATCGTTAGTTTTCATGAAATTAAGCATGCAGTATCTCACAAAGTGTTGTATCGATAGTTTTCATGAAGTTTAGCTTATAGTTTCTCACACAGTGTTGTATCGTGAGTTTTCATGGAGTTAAGCAAGTAGTTTCACAAACACTGTTGTATCGTTAGTTTTCAAGAAGGTAAGCATGTAGATTTTCAAAAAGTTTGGTATCGTTAGTTTTCATCAAGTTAAGCAAGTAGTTTCTCACAAAGTTTTGTATCGATAGTTTTCATGAAGTTAAGCAAGTAGTTACACAACCAGTGTTGTATCGTTACTTTTCATGAAATTATGCATGTAGTTTCTCACACAGTGTTTTATCGTTAGTTTTCATGAAATTAAGCATGTAGTTTCTCACAAAGTGTTGTATCGATAGTTTTCATGAAGTTAAGCAAGTAGTTTCACAACCAGTGTTGTATCATTACTTTTCATGAAATTATGCATGTAGTTTCTCACACAGTATTGTATCGTTAGTTTTCATGAAATTAAGCATGCAGTTTCTCACAAAGTGTTGTATCGATAGTTTTCATGAAGTTAAGCAAGTAGTTTCACAACCAGTGTTGTATCGTTACTTTTCATGAAATTATGCATGTAGTTTCTCACACAGTGTTGTATCGTTAGTTTCCATGAAATTAAGCATGCAGTTTCTCACAAAGTGTTGGATCATGACTTTTCATGAAGATAAGCAAGTACTTTCACAAACAGTGTTGTATCGTTAGATTTCATGGAGTTAAGCAAGCAGATTCTCACACAGTTTTGTATCGAGAGTTTTCATGAAATCAAGCACACAGTTTCACAAACAGTCTTGCATCGCTAGTTTTCATGAAGAAGAGCAAGTAGTTTCACAAACTGTGTTGTATCGTCAGTTTTCATAGAGGTAAGCAAGCAGATTCTTACACAGTGTTTTTATCGTTAGTTTTCATGAAATTAAGCCTACAGTTTCATAAACTGTCTTGTATCGTTAGTATTCATGAATTTAAGCAATTAGTTTCACAACCTGTGTTGTGTCTTTGGTTTTCAGGGTGTTAAGCAAGCAGATTGTCACACAGTGCTGTATCATTTTTTTCATGAAGATAAGAATGTAGATTCTCAAACAGTTTGGTATCGTTAGTTTTCATAAAGCTCAGCATGTAGTATCTCACACAGTGTTGTATCGATAGTTTTCATGAAATTAAGCAAGTAGTTTCACAACCAGTGTTGTATCATTACTTTTCATGAAGTTTAGCTTGTAGTTTCTCACAATGAGTTGTATCGTTAGTTTTCATGAAATTAAGCATGTAGTTTCTCACAAAGTGTTGTATCGATAGTTTTCATGAAGGTAAGCAAGTAATTCACAACCAGTGTTGTATCGTTACTTTTCATGAAATTATGCATGTAGTTTCTCACACAGTGTTGTATCGTTAGTTTTCATGAAATTAAGCATGCAGTTTCTCACAAAGTGTTGTATCGATAGTTTTCATGAAGATAAGCAAGTAGTATCACAACTAGTGTTGTATCGTTACTTTTCATGAAATTATGCATGTAGTTTCTCACACAGTGTTGACTCATTAGCTTTCATGAAATTAAGCATGCAGTTTCTCACAAAGTGTTGTATCAATAGTTTTCATGAAGTTAAGCAAGTAATTCACAACCAGTGTTGTATCGTTACTTTTCATGAAATTATGCATGTAGTTTCTCACACAGTGTTGTATTGTTACTTTTCATGAAATTAAGCATGTAGTTTCTCACACTGTGTTGTATCGTTAGTTTTCATGAAATTAAGCATAAAGTTTCCCACACAGTGTTGTATCGTTACTTTTCATGAAGATAAGCATGTAGATTCTCACACTGATTGGTGTCGGTAGTTTTCATCAGGTTAAGCATGCAGTTTCTCACACAATGTTGTATCGTGAGTTTTCATGGAGTTAAGCGAGTAGTTTCACAAACAATGTTGTATCGTTGGTTTTCATGAAGGTAAGCATGTAGATTCTCAAAAAGTTTGGTATCGTTAGTTTTCATCTACTTAAGCATGTAGTTTCTCACAAAGTGTTGTATCGATAGTTTTCATGAAGTTAAGCAAGTAGTTTCACAACCAGTGTTGTATCATTACTTTTCATGAAATTATGCATGTAGTTTCTAACACAGTGTTGTATCATTAGTTTTCATGAAATTAAGCATGCAGTTTCTCACAAAGTGTTGTATCGATAGTTTTCATGAAGTTAAGCAAGTAGTTTCACAACCAGTGTTGTATCGTTACTTTTCATGAAATTATGCATGTAGTTTCTCACACAGTGTTGTATCGTTAGTTTTCATGAAAATAAGCATGCAATATCTCACAAAGTGTTGTATCGATAGTTTTCATGAAGTTTAGCTTATAGTTTCTCACACAGTGTTGTGTCTTGAGTTTTCATGGAGTTAAGCAAGTAGTTTCACAAACAATGTTGTATCGTTAGTTTTCATGAAGGTAACTATGTAGATTCTCAAAAAGTTTGGTATCGTTAGTTTTCATAAAGCTAAGCATGTAGTTTCTCACACAGTGTTGTATCGTTAGTTTTCATGTAATTAAACATGCAGTTTCTCACAAAGTGTTGTATCGATAGTTCCCATGAAGTAAAGCAAGTAGTTTCACAACCACTGTTTTATCGTTACTTTTCATGAAATTATGCATGTAGTTTCTCACACAGTGTTTTATCTTTTGTTTTCATGAAATTAAGCATGCAGTTACTCACATAGTGTCGTATCGATAGTTTTCATGAAGTTAAGCAAGTAGTTTCACAACCAGTGTTGTATCGTTACTTTTCATGAAATTATGCATGCAGTTTCTCACACAGTGTTGTATCGTTACTTCTCATGAAATTAAGCATGTAGTTTCTCACACAGTGTTGTATCGATAGTTTTCATGAAGATAAGCATGTACATACTCAAACTGTTTGGTGTCGGTAGTTTACATCAGGTTAAGCATGCAGTTTCTCACACAGTGTTGTATCGATACTTTTCATAAAGATAAGCTTGTAGTTTCTCAAACACTGTTGTTTCGTTTGTTTTCATGAAGTTAAGCAAGCAGATTCTCACACAGTGTTATATCGTTAGTTTTCATGAAGTTTAGCTTGTAGTTCCTCACACAGTGTTGTATCGATAGTTTTCATGGAGTTAAGCGAGTAGTTTCACAAACAATGTTGTATCGTTAGTTTTCATGAAGGTAAGCATGTAGATTCTCAAAAAGTTTGGTATCATTATTTTTCATCAAGTTAAGGATGTAGTTTGTCACAAAGTGTTGTTTCGATAGTTTTCATGAAGTTAAGCAAGTAGTTTCACAACCAATGTTGTATCGATACTTTTAATGAAATTATGCATGTAGTTTCTCACACAGTGTTGTATCGTTAGTTTTCATGAAATTAAGCATGTAGTTTCTCACAAAGTGTTGTAACTATAGTTTTCATGAAGTTAAGCAAGTAGTTTCACAACCAGTGTTGTATCGTTACTTTTAATGAAATTATGCATGCAGTTTCTCACACAGTGTTGTGTCGTTAGTTTTCATGAAATTAAGCATGCAGTTTCTCACATAGTGTTGGATCATGACTTTTCATGAAGATAAGCAAGTACTTTCACAAACAGTGTTGTAACGTTAGTTTTCATGGTGTTAAGCAAGCAGATTCTCACACAGTTTTGTATCGTGAGTTTTCATGAAAACAAGCACACAGTTTCACAAAGAGTCTTGTATAGTTAGTTTTCATGAAGGTGAGCAAGTAGTTTCACAAACTGTGTTGTATCGTTAGTTTTCATAGAGTTAAGCAAGCAGATTCTTACACAGTGTTGTATCATTAGTTTTCATGAAATTAAGCATACAGTTTCACAAACTGTCTTGTATCGTTAGTACTCATGAAGTTAAGCAATTAGTTTCACAAACTGTGTTGTGTCTTTGGTTTTCAGGGAATTAAGCAAGCAGATTGTCACACAGTGCTGTATCATTATTTATCATGTAGATAAGCATGTAGATCCTCAAACAGTTTGGTATCGTTAGTTTTCATAAAGCTAAGATTGTAGTATCTCACACAGTGTTGTATCGATAGTTTTCATGAAGTTAAGCAAGTCGTTTCACAACAAGTGTGTATCGGTACTTTTCATGAAAGTAAGGAACTAGTTTCACAACCAGTGTTGCATCGTTAATTTTCATGTAGATAAGCATGTAGTTACTCACACAGTGTTGTATCGTTACTTTTCATGAAGATAAGCATGTAGATTCTCAAACTGTTTGGTGTCGGTAGTTTTCATCATGTTAAGCATGCAGTTTCTCACACAGTGTTGTATCGATAGTTTTCATAAAGATAAGCTTGTAGTTTCTCAAACAGTGTTGTATCGTTTGTTTTCATGAAGTTAAGCAAGCAGATTCTCACACAGTGTTATATCGTTAGTTTTCATGAAGTTTAGCTTGTAGTTTCTCAAACAGTTGTATCGATAGTTTTTATGGAGTTAAGTGAGTAGTTTCACAACCAGTGTTGTATCGTTACTTTTCATGAAGGTAAGCATGTAGATTCTCAAAAAGTTTGGTATCATTACTTTTCATCAAGTTAAGCATGTAGTTTCTCACAAAGTGTTGTATCAATAGTTTTCCTGACGTTAAGCAAGTAGTTTCACATCAGTGTTGTATCGTTACTTTTCATGAAATTATGCATGTAGTTTCTCACACAGTGTTGTATCGTTAGTTTTCATGAAATTAAGCATGCAGTTTCTCTCATAGTTTTGTATCGATAGTTTCCATGAAGTTAAGCAAGTAGTTTCACAACCAGGGTTGTATCGTTACTTTTCATGAAATTATGCATGTAGTTTCTCACACAGTGTTGTATCGTTAGTTTTCATGAAATTAAGCATGCAGTTTCTCTCAAAGTGTTGTATCGATAATTTCCATGAAGTTAAGCAAGTAGTTTCACAACCAGTGTTGTATCGTTACTTTTCATGAAATTATGCATGTAGTTTCTCACACAGTGTTGTATTGTTAGTTTTCATGAATTTAAGCATGCAGTTTCTCACAAAGTGTTGTATCGATAGTTTTCATGAAGTTAAGCAAGTAGTTTCACAACCAGTGTTGTATCGTTACTTTTCATGAAATTATGCATGTAGTTTCTCACACGGTGTTGTTTCGTTAGATTTCATGAAATTAATCATGTAGTTTCTCACTAAGTGTTGTATCGATAGTTTTCATGAAGTTAAGCAAGTCGTTTCACAACAATTGTTGTATCGGTACTTTTCATGAAATTAAGGAACTAGTTTCACAATTAGTGTTGTATCGTCAATTTTCATGAAGTTAAGCATGTAGTTTCTCACACAGTGCTGTATCGTTACTTTTCATGAAGATAAGCATGTAGATTCTCAAAGTGTTTGTGTCGGTAGTTTTCATCCTGTTAAGCATGCAGTTTCTCACACAGTGTTGTATCGATAGTTTTCATAAAGATAAGCTTGTAGTTTCTCGAACAGTGTTGCATCGTTTGTTTTCTGAAGTTAAGCAAGCAGATTCTCACACAGTATTATTTCATTAGTTTTCATGAAGTTTATCTTGTAGTTTCTCAAACAGTGTTGTATCGATAGTTTTCATGGAGTTAAGCGAGTAGTTTCACAAACAATGTTGTATAGTTAATTTTCATGAAGGTAAGAATGTAGACTCACAAAAAGTTTGGTATCGTTAGTTTTCATCAAGTTAAGCATGTAGTTTCTCACAAAGTGTTCCATCGATACTTTTTCTGACGTTAAGCAAGTAGTTTCACAACCAGTGTTGTATCGTTACTTGTCATGAAATTATGCATGTAGTTTCTCACACAGTATTGTATCGTTAGTTTTCATGAAATTAAGCATGCAGTTTCTCACAAAGTGTTGTATCGATAGTTTTCATGAAGTTAAGCAAGTAGTTTCACAACCAGGGTTGTATCGTTACTTTTCATGAAATTATGCATGTAGTTTCTCACACAGTGTTGTATCGTTAGTTTTCATGAAATTAAGCATGCAGTTTCTCACAAAGTGTTGTATCGATAGTTTTCATGAAGTTAAGCAAGTAGTTTCACAACCAGTGTTGTATCGTTACTTTTCATGAAATTGTGCATGTAGTTTCTCACACAGTGTTGTATCGTTAGTTTTCATGAAATTAAGCATGCACTTTCCACAATGTGTTGTATCGACAGTTTTCATGAAGTTAAGCAAGTAGTTTCACAACCAGTGTTGTATCGTTACTTTTCATGAAATTATGCATGTAGTTTCTCACACAGTGTTGTATCGTTAGTTTTCATGAAATTAAGCATGTAGTTTCTTACAAAGTGTTTTATCGATAGTTTTCATGAAGTTAAGCAAGTAGTTTCACAACCAGTGTTGTATCGTTACTTTTCATGAAATTATGCATGTAGTTACTCACACAGTGTTGTATCGTTAGTTTTCATGAAATTAAGCATGCACTTTGTCACAAAGTGTTGTATCGACAGTTTTCATGAAGTTAAGCAAGTAGTTTCACAACCAGTGTTGTATCGTTACTTTTCATGAAATTATGCATGTAGTTTCTCACACAGTGTTGTATCGTTTGTTTTCATGAAATTAAGCATGCAGTTTCTTACAAAGGGTTGTATCGATAGTTTTCATGAAGTTAAGCAAGTAGTTTCACAACCAGTGTTGTATCGGTACTTTTCATGAAATTATGCATGTAGTTTCTCACACAGTGTTGTATCGTTAGTTTTCATGAAATTAAGCATGTAGTTTCACACACAGTGTTGTATCGTTACTTTTCATGAAGATAAGCATGTAGATTCTCAATCTGTTTGGTGTCGGTAGTTTTCATCAGGTTAAGCATTCAGTTTCTCATCCAGTGTTGTATCGATCGTTTTCATAAAGATAAGCTTGTAGTTTCTCAAAAAGTGTTGTACCGTTTGTTTTCATGAAGTTAAGCAAGCAGATTCTCACACAGTGTTATATCGTTAGTTTTCATGTAGTTTAGCTTATAGTTTCTCACACAGTGTTGTATCGTGAGTTTTCATGGAGTTAAGCGAGTAGTTTCACAAACAATGTTGTATCGTTAGTTTTCATGAAGGTAAGCTTGTAGATTCTCAAAAAGTTTGGTATCGTTACTTTTCATCAAGTTAAGCATGTAGTTTCTCACAAAGTGTTGTATCGATAGTTTTCATGAAGTTAAGCAAGTAGTTTCACAACCAGAGTTGTATCATTACTTTTCATGAAATAATGCATATAGTTTCTCACACAGTGTTGTATCGTTACTTTTCATGAAATTATGCATGTAGGTTCTCACACAGTTTGTATCGTTAGTTTTCATGAAATGAAGCATGTAGTTTCTGACAAAGTGTTGTATCGATAGTTTTCATGAAGTTAAGCAAGTCGTTTCACAACAAGTGTTGTATCGGTACTTTTCATGAAATTAAGTAAATAGTTTCACAACCAGTGTTGTATCATTAAATTTCATGTAGTTAAGCATGTAAATACTCACACAGTGTTGTATCGTTACTTTTCATGAAGATAAGCATGTAGATTCTCAAAGTGTTTGGTGTCGGTAGTTTTCATCAGGTTAAGCATGCAGTTTCTCACACAGTGTTGTATCGATAGTTTTCATAAAGATAAGCTTGTAGTTTCTCAAACACTGTTGTATCGTTAGTTTTCATGAAGTTTATCTTATAGTTTCTCACACAGTGTTGTATCCTTAGTTTTCATGGATTTAAGCGAGTAGTTTCACAAACAATGTTGTATCATGAGTTTTCATGAAGGTAAGCATGTAGATTCTCAAAAAGTTTGGTATCGTTAGTTTTCATCAAGTTAAGCATGTAGTTTCTCACAAAGTGTTGTATCGATAGTTTTCATGAAGTTAAGCAAGTAGTTTCACAACCAGTGTTGTACCATTACTTTTCATGAAATTATGCATGTAGTTACTCACACAGTGTTGTATCGTTACTTTTCATGAAATTATGCATGTAGTTTCTCACACAGTGTTGTATCGATAGTTTTCATGAAGATAAGCTTGTAGTTTCTCAAACAGTGTTGTATCGTTTGTTCTCATGAAGTTAAGCAAGCAGATTCTCACACAGTGTTACATCGTTAGTTTTCATGAAGATTAGCTTGTAGTTTCTCACACAGTGTTGTATCGATAGTTTTCATGGAGTTAAGCGAGTAGTTTCACAAACAATGTTGTATCGTTAGTTTTCATGAAGGTAAGCATGTAGATTCTCAAAAAGTTTGGTATCGTTAGTTTTCATCAAGTTAAGCATGTAGTTTCTCACACAGTGTTGTATCGTTACTTTTCATGAAATTATGCATGTAGTTTCTCACACAGTTTTGTATCGTTCGTTTTCATGAAATTAAGCATGTAGTTTCTAACAAAGTGTTGTATCGATAGTTTTCATGAAGTTAAGCAAGTAGTTGCACAACCAGTGTTGTATCGTTACTTTTCATGAAAGTATGCATATAGTTTCTCACACAGTGTTGTATCGTTAGTTTTCATGAAATTAAGCATGCAGTTTCTCACAAGTGTTTTATCGATAGTTTTCATGAAGTTAAGCAAGTAGTTTCACAACCAGTGTTGTATCGTTACCTTTCATGAAATTTTGCATGTAGTTTCTCACACAGTGTTGTATCGTTGGTTTTCATGAAATTAAGCATGCAGTTTCTCACAAAGTGTTGTATCAATAGTTTTCATGAAGTTAAGCAAGTAGTTTCACAAACAGTGTTGTATCGTTAGTTTTCATGAAATTAAGCATGTAGTTTCTCACACAATGTTGTATCGTTAGTTTTCATGAAATTAAGCATGCAGTTTCTCACAAAGTTTTGTATCGATAGTTTTCATGAAGTTAAGCAAGTAGTTTCATAACCAGTGTTGTATCGTTACTTTTCATGAAATTATGCATGTAGTTTCTCACACAGTGTTTTATCGTTAGTTTTCATGAAATTATGCATGCAGTTTCTCACAAAGTGTTGTATCGATAGTTTTCATGAAGTTAAGCAAGTCGTTTCACAACAAGTGTTGTGTCGGTACTTTTCATGAAATTAAGGAAATAGTTTCACAACCAGTGTTGTATCGTTAATTTTCATGTAGTTAAGCATGTAGTTACTCACACAGTGTTGTATCATTACTCTTCATGAAGATAAGCATGTAGATTCTCAAACTGTTTGGTGTCGGTAGTTTTCATCAGGTGAAGCATGCAGTTCCTCACACAGTGTTGTATCGATAGTTTTCATAAAGATAAGCTTGTAGTTTCACAAACACTGTTGTATCGTTTGTTTTCATGAAGTTAAGCAAGGAGATTCTCACACTGTGTTATATTTTTAGTTTTCATGAAGTTTAGCTTATAGTTTCTCACACAGTGTTGTATCGATATTTTTCATGGAGTTAAGCGAGTAGTTTCACAAACAATGTTGTATCGTTAGTTTTCATGAAGGTAAGCATGTAGATTCTCAAAAAGTTTCGTATCGATAGTTTTGATCAAGTTAAGCATGTAGTTTCTCACAAAGTGTTGTATCGATAGTTTTAATAAAGTTAAGCAAGTAGTTTCACAACCAGTGTTGTATCATTACTTTGAATGAAATTATGCATGTAGTTTCTCACACAGTGTTATATCGATAGTTTTCATGAAGTTAAGCAAGTAGTTTCACAACCAGTGTTGTATCGTTTGTTTTCATGAAGTTAAGCAAGCAGATTCTCACACAGTGTTTTATCGTTAGTTTTCATGAAGTTTAGCTTATAGTTTCTCACACAGCATTGTATCGTGAGTTTTCATGGAGTTAAGCGAGTAGTTTCACAAACAATGTTGTATCGTTAGTTTTCATGAAGGTAAGCATGTAGATTCTCAAAAGTTTGGTATCGTTAGTTTTCATCAAGTTAAGCATGTAGTTTCTCACAAAGTGTTGTATCGATAGTTTTCATAAAGTTAAGCAAGTAGTTTCACAACCAGTGTTGTATCATTACTTTTAATGAAATTATGCATGTAGTTTCTCACACAGTGTTGTATCGTTAGTTTTCATGAAATTAAGCATGCAGTTTCTCACAAAGTGTTGTATCGATAGTTTTCATGAAGTTAAGCAAGTAGTTTCACAACCAGTGTTGTATCGTTACTTTTCGTGAAATTATGCATGTAGTTTCTCACACAGTGTTGTATCATTAGTTTTCATGAAGTTAAGCATGCAGTATCTCACAAAGTGTTGTATCGATAGTTTTCATGGAGTTAAGCAAGTAGTTTCACAACCAGTGTTGTATCGTTACTTTTCATGAAATTATGCATGTAGTTTCTCACACAGTGTTGTATCGTTAGTTTCCATGAAATTAAGCATGCAGTTTCTCACAAAGTGTTGGATCATGACTTTTCATGAAGATAAGCAAGTACTTTCACAAACAGTGTTGTATCGTTAGATTTCATGGAGTTAAGCAAGCAGATTCTCACACAGTTTTGTATCGAGAGTTTTCATGAAATCAAGCACACAGTTTCACAAACAGTCTTGCATCGTTAGTTTTCATGAAGAAGAGCAAGTAGTTTCACAAACTGTGTTGTATCGTCAGTTTTCATAGAGGTAAGCAAGCAGATTCTTACACAGTGTTTTTATCGTTAGTTTTCATGAAATTAAGCCTACAGTTTCATAAACTGTCTTGTATCGTTAGTATTCATGAATTTAAGCAATTAGTTTCACAACCTGTGTTGTGTCTTTGGTTTTCAGGGTGTTAAGCAAGCAGATTGTCACACAGTGCTGTATCATTTTTTTCATGAAGATAAGAATGTAGATTCTCAAACAGTTTGGTATCGTTAGTTTTCATAAAGCTCAGCATGTAGTATCTCACACAGTGTTGTATCGATAGTTTTCATGAAATTAAGCAAGTAGTTTCACAACCAGTGTTGTATCATTACTTTTCATGAAGTTTAGCTTGTAGTTTCTCACAATGAGTTGTATCGTTAGTTTTCATGAAATTAAGCATGTAGTTTCTCACAAAGTGTTGTATCGATAGTTTTCATGAAGGTAAGCAAGTAATTCACAACCAGTGTTGTATCGTTACTTTTCATGAAATTAAGCATGTAGTTTCTCACACAGTGTTGTATCGTTAGTTTTCATGAAATTAAGCATGCAGTTTCTCACAAAGTGTTGTATCGATAGTTTTCATGAAGATAAGCATGTAGTATCACAACTAGTGTTGTATCGTTACTTTTCATGAAATTATGCATGTAGTTTCTCACACAGTGTTGACTCATTAGTTTTCATGAAATTAAGCATGCAGTTTCTCACAAAGTGTTGTATCAATAGTTTTCATGAAGTTAAGCAAGTAATTCACAACCAGTGTTGTATCGTTACTTTTCATGAAATTATGCATGTAGTTTCTCACACAGTGTTGTATTGTTACTTTTCATGAAATTAAGCATGTAGTTTCTCACACTGTGTTGTATCGTTAGTTTTCATGAAATTAAGCATAAAGTTTCCCACACAGTGTTGTATCGTTACTTTTCATGAAGATAAGCATGTAGATTCTCACACTGATTGGTGTCGGTAGTTTTCATCAGGTTAAGCATGCAGTTTCTCACACAATGTTGTATCGTGAGTTTTCATGGAGTTAAGCGAGTAGTTTCACAAACAATGTTGTATCGTTGGTTTTCATGAAGGTAAGCATGTAGATTCTCAAAAAGTTTGGTATCGTTAGTTTTCATCTACTTAAGCATGTTGTTTCTCACAAAGTGTTGTATCGATAGTTTTCATGAAGTTAAGCAAGTAGTTTCACAACCAGTGTTGTATCGTTACTTTTCATGAAATTATGCATGTAGTTTCTCACAGAGTGTTGTATCGTTAGTTTTCATGAAATTAAGCATGCACTTTCTCACAAAGTGTTGTATCGACAGTTTTCATGAAGTTAAGCAAGTAGTTTCACAACCAGTGACGTATCGTTACTTTTCATGAAATTAAGCATGTAGTTTCACACACAGCGTTGTATCGTTACTTTTCATGAAGATAAGCATGTAGATTCTCAAACTGTTTGGTGTCCGTAGTTTTCATCCTGTTAAGCATGCAGTTTCTCACACAGTGTTGTATCGATAGTTTTCATAAAGATAAGCTTGTAGTTTCTCATACAGTGTTGTATCGTTTGTTTTCATGAAGTTAAGCAAGCAGATTCTCACACTGTGTTATATCGTTAGTTTTCATGAAGTTTAGCTTGTAGTTTCTCACACAGTGTTGTATCGATAGTTTTCATGGAGTTAAGCGAGTAGTTTCACAAACAATGTTGTATCGTTAATTTTCATTAAGGTAAGCATGTAGATTCTCAAAAAGTTTGGTATCGTTAGTTTTCATCAAGTTAAGCATGTAGTTTCTCACAAAGTGTTGTATCGATAGTTTTCCTGACGTTAAGCAAGTAGTTTCACAACCAGTGTTGTATTGTTACTTTTCATGAAATTATGCATGTAGTTTCTCACACAGTGTTGTATCGTTAGTTTTCATGAAATTAAGAATGTAGTTTCTCACAAAGTGTTGTATCGATAGTTTTCATGAAGTTAAGCAAGTAGATTTACAACCAGTGTTGTATCGTTACTTTTCATGAAATTATGCATGTAGTTTCTCACACAGTGTTGTATCGTTAGTTTTCATGAAATTAAGCATGTAGTTTCTTACTAAGTGTTGTATCGATTGTTTTCATGAAGTTAAGCAAGTAGTTTCACAACCAGTGTTGTATCGTTACTTTTCATGAAATTATGAATGTAGTTTCTCACACAGTGTTGTATCGTTAGTTTTCATGAAGTTTAGCAAGTCGTTTCACAACAAGTGTTGTATTGGTACTTTTCATGAAATTAAGGAACTTGTTTCACAATTAGTGTTGTATCGTTAATTTTCATGCAGTTAAGCATGTAGTTTCTCACACAGTTTTGTATCGTTACTTTTCATGAAGATAAGCATGTAGATTCTCAAACTGTTTGGTGTCCGTAGTTTTCATCCTGTTAAGCATGCAGTTTCTCACACAGTGTTGTATCGATAGTTTTCATGAAGTTAAGCAAGTAGTTTCACAACCAGTGTTGTATCGTTACTTTTCATGAAATTATGCATGTAGTTTCTCACACAGTGTTGTATCGTTAGTTTTCATGAAGTTTAGCAAGTCGTTTCACAACAAGTGTTGTATCGGTACTTTTCATGAAATTAAGGAACTAGTTTCACAATTAGTGTTGTATCGTTAATTTTCATGCAGTTAAGCATGTAGTTTCTCACACAGTGTTGTATCGTTACTTTTCATGAAGTTAAGCATGTTGATTCTCAAACTCTTTGGTGTCGGTAGTTTTCATCAGGTTAAGCATGCAGTTTCTCACACAGTTTTGTATCGATAGTTTTCATAAAGATAAGCTTGTAGTTTCTCAAACAGTGTTGTATCGTTTGTTTTCATGAAGTTAAGCAAGCAGATTCTCACACAGTGTTATATCGTTAGTTTTCATGAAGTTTAGCTTGTAGTTTCTCACACAGTGTTGTATCGATAGTTTTCATGGAGTTAAGCGAGTAGTTTCACAAACAATGTTGTATCGTTAATTTTCATGAAGGTAAGCATGTAGATTCTCAAAAAGTTTGGTATCGTTAGTTTTCATCAAGTTAAGCATGTAGTTTCTCACAAAGTGTTGTATCGATAGTTTTCCTGACGTTAAGCAAGTAGTTTCACAACCAGTGTTGTATCGTTACTTTTCATGAAATTATGCATGTAGTTTCTCACACAGTGTTGTATCGTTAGTTTTCATGAAATTAAGCATGTAGTTTCTCACAAAGTGTTGTATCGATAGTTTTCATGAAGTTAAGCAAGTAGTTTCACAACCAGTGTTGTATCGTTACTTTTCATGAAATTATGCATGTAGTTTCTCACACAGTGTTGTATCGTTAGTTTTCATGAAATTAAGCATGTAGTTTCTCACTAAGTGTTGTATCGATTAGTTTTCATGAAGTTAAGCAAGTAGTTTCACAACCAGTGTTGTATCGTTACTTTTCATGAAATTATGCATGTAGTTTCTCACACAGTGTTGTATCGTTAGTTTTCATGAAGTTAAGCAAGTAGTTTCACAACTAGTGTTGTATTGGTACTTTTCATGAAATTAAGCAAGTAGTTTCACAACTAGTGTTGTATCGTTAATTTTCATGAAGTTAAGCATGTAGTTTCTCACACAGTGTTGTATCGTTACTTTTCATGAAGATAAGCATGTAGATTCTCAAACTGTTGGTGTCAGTAGTTTTCATCAGGTTAAGCATGCAGTTTCTCACACAGTGTTGTATCGATAGTTTTCATGAAGTTAAGCAAGTAGTTTCACAACCAGTGTTGTATCGTTACTTTTCATGAAATTATGCATGTAGTTTCTCACACAGTGTTGTATCGTTAGTTTTCATGAAGTTAAGCAGGTAGTTTCACAACCAGTGTTGTATCGTTACTTTTCATGAAATTAAGCAAGTAGTTTCACAACCAGTGTTGTATCGTTAATTTTCATGAAATTAAGCATGTAGTTTCTCACACAGTGTTGTATCGTTACTTTTCATGAAGATAAGCATGTAGATTCTCAAACTGTTTGGTGTCGGTAGTTTTCATCAGGTTAAGCATGCAGTTTCTCACACAGTGTTGTATCGATAGTTTTCATAAAGATAAGCTTGTAGTTTCTCAAACAGTGTTGTATCGTTTGTTTTCATGAAGTTAAGCAAGCAGATTCTCACACAGTGTTATATCGTTAGTTTTCATGAAGTTTAGCTTGTAGTTTCTCACACAGTGTTGTATCGTGAGTTTTCATGGAGTTAAGCGAGTAGTTTCACAAACAATGTTGTATCGTTAGTTTTCATGAAGGTAAGCATGTAGATTCTCAAAAAGTTTGGTATCGTTAGTTTTCATCAAGTTAAGCATGTAGTTTCTCACAAAGTGTTGTATCGATAGTTTTCATGAAGTTAAGCAAGTAGTTTCACAACCAGTGTTGTATCGTTACTTTTCATGAAATTATGCATGTAGTTTCTCACACAGTGTTGTATCGTTAGTTTTCATGAAATTAAGCATGTAGTTTCTCACAAAGTGTTGTATCGATAGTTTTCATGAAGTTAAGCAAGTAGTTTCACAACCAGTGTTGTATCGTTACTTTTCATGAAATTATGCATGTAGTTTCTCACACAGTGTTGTATCGTTAGTTTTCATGAAATTAAGCATGCAGTTTCTCACAAAGTGTTGTATCGATAGTTTTCATGAAGTTAAGCAAGTAGTTTCACAACCAGTGTTGTATCGTTACTTTTCATGAAATTAAGCATGTAGTTTCTCACACAGTGTTGTATCGTTACTTTTCATGAAGATAAGCATGTAGATTCTCAAACTGTTTGGTGTCGGTAGTTTTCATCAGGTTAAGCATGCAGTTTCTCACACAGTGTTGTATCGATAGTTTTCATAAAGATAAGCTTGTAGTTTCTCAAACAGTGTTGTATCGTTTGTTTTCATGAAGTTAAGCAAGCAGATTCTCACACAGTGTTATATCGTTAGTTTTCATGAAGTTTAGCTTATAGTTTCTCACACAGTGTTGTATCGTGAGTTTTCATGGAGTTAAGCAAGTAGTTTCACAACCAGTGTTGTATCGTTACTTTTCATGAAATTATGCATGTAGTTTCTCACACAGTGTTGTATCGTTAGTTTTCATGAAGTTAAGCAAGTAGTTTCACAACAAGTGTTGTATCGGTACTTTTCATGAAATTAAGCAAGTAGTTTCACAATCAGTGTTGTATCGTTAATTTTCATGAAGTTAAGCATGTAGTTTCTCACACAGTGTTGTATCGTTACTTTTCATGAAGATAAGCATGTAGATTCTCAAACTGTTTGGTGTCGGTAGTTTTCATCCTGTTAAGCATGCAGTTTCTCACACAGTGTTGTATCGATAGTTTTCATAAAGATAAGCTTGTAGTTTCTCATACAGTGTTGTATCGTTTGTTTTCATGAAGTTAAGCAAGCAGATTCTCACACAGTGTTATATCGTTAGTTTTCATGAAGTTTATCTTGTAGTTTCTCACACAGTGTTGTATCGATAGTTTTCATGGAGTTAAGCGAGTAGTTTCACAAACAATGTTGTATCGTTAATTTTCATGAAGGTAAGCATGTAGATTCTCAAAAAGTTTGGTATCGTTAGTTTTCATCAAGTTAAGCATGTAGTTTCTCACAAAGTGTTGTATCGATAGTTTTCATGAAGTTAAGCAAGTAGTTTCACAACCAGTGTTGTATCGTTACTTTTCATGAAATTATGCATGTAGTTTCTCACACAGTGTTGTATCGTTAGTTTTCATGAAATTAAGCATGTAGTTTCTCACAAAGTGTTGTATCGATAGTTTTCATGAAGTTAAGCAAGTAGTTTCACAACCAGTGTTGTATCGTTACTTTTCATGAAATTATGCATGTAGTTTCTCACACAGTGTTGTATCGTTAGTTTTCATGAAATTAAGCATGCAGTTTCTCACAAAGTGTTGTATCGATAGTTTTCATGAAGTTAAGCAAGTAGTTTCACAACCAGTGTTGTATCGTTACTTTTCATGAAATTATGCATGTAGTTTCTCACACAGTGTTGTATCGTTTGTTTCTCATGAAATTAAGCATGTAATTTCTTACAAAGTGTTGTATCGATAGTTTTCATGAAGTTAAGCAAGTAGTTTCACAACCAGTGTTGTATCGGTACTTTTCATGAAATTATGCATGTAGTTTCTCACACAGTGTTGTATCGTTAGTTTTCATGAAATTAAGCATGTAGTTTCACACACAGTGTTGTATCGTTACTTTTCATGAAGATAAGCATGTAGATTCTCAAACTGTTTGGTGTCGGTAGTTTTCATCAGGTTAAGCATGCAGTTTCTCACACAGTGTTGTATCGATAGTTTTCATAAAGATAAGCTTGTAGTTTCTCAAACACTGTTGTATCGTTAGTTTTCATGAAGTTTATCTTATAGTTTCTCACACAGTGTTGTATCCTTAGTTTTCATGGAGTTAAGCGAGTAGTTTCACAAACAATGTTGTATCGTTAGTTTTCATGAAGGTAAGCATGTAGATTCTCAAAAAGTTTGGTATCGTTAGTTTTCATCAAGTTAAGCATGTAGTTTCTCACAAAGTGTTGTATCGATAGTTTTCATGAAGTTAAGCAAGTAGTTTCACAACCAGTGTTGTACCATTACTTTTCATGAAATTATGCATGTAGTTACTCACACAGTGTTGTATCGTTACTTTTCATGAAATTATGCATGTAGTTTCTCACACAGTTTGTATCGTTAGTTTTCATGAAATTAAGCATGTAGTTTCTCACAAAGTGTTGTATCGATAGTTTTCATGAAGTTAAGCAAGTAGTTTCACAACCAGTGTTGTATCGTTACTTTTAATGAAATTATGCATGTAGTTTCTCACACAGTGTTGTATCGTTAGTTTTCATGAAATTAAGCATGTAGTTTCTCACAAAGTGTTATATCGATAGTTTTCATGAAGTTAAGCAAGTAGTTTCACAACCAGTGTTGTATCGTTACTTTTAATGAAATTATGCATGCAGTTTCTCACACAGTGTTGTATCGTTAGTTTTCATGAAATTAAGCATGCAGTTTCTCACATAGTGTTGGATCATGACTTTTCATGAAGATAAGCAAGTACTTTCACAAACAGTGTTTTATCATTAGTTTTCATGGAGTTAAGCAAGCATATATTCACACAGTTTTGTATCGTGAGTTTTCATGAAATCAAGCACACAGTTTCACAAACAGTCTTGTATCGTTAGTTTTCATGAAGGTGAGCAAGTAGTTTCACAAACTGTGTTGTATCGTTAGTTTTCATAGAGTTAAGCAAGCAGATTCTTACACAGTGTTGTATCGTTAGTTTTCATGAAATTAAGCATACAGTTTCACAAACTGTCTTGGATCGTTAGTATTCATGAAGTTAAGCAATTAGTTTCACAAAGTGTGTTGTGTCTTTGGTTTTCAGGGAGTTAAGCAAGCAGATTGTCACACAGTGCTGTATCATTATTTTTCATGAAGATAAGCATGTAGATACTCAAACAGTTTTGTATCGTTAGTTTTCATAAAGCTAAGCATGTAGTATCTCACACAGTGTTGTATCGATAGTTTTCATGAAATTAAGCATACAGTTTCACAAACTGTCTTGTATCGTTAGTATTCATGAAGTTAAGCAAGTAGTTTCACAACCAGTAGTGTATCGTTACTTTTAATGAAATTATGCATGTAGATTCTCACACAGTGTTGTATCGTTAGTTTTCATGAAATTAAGCATGTAGTTTCTGACAAAGTGTTGTATTGATAGTTTTCATGAAGTTAAGCAAGTCGTTTCACAACAAGTGTTGTATCGGTACTTTTCAAGAATTTAAGGAAATAGTTTCACACCCAGTGTTGTATCGTTAATTTTCATGTAGATAAGCATGTAGTTACTCACACAGTGTTGTATCGTTACTTTTCATAAAGATGAGCATGTAGATTCTCAAACAGTTTGGTGTCGGTAGTTTTCATCAGGTTAAGCATGCAGTTTCTCACACAGTATTGTATCGCTAGTTTTCATGAAGATAAGCTTGTAGTTTCTCAAACAGTGTTGTATCGTTTGTTTTCATGAAGTTAAGCATGTAGTTTCTGACAAAGTGTTGTATTGATAGTTTTCATGAAGTTAAGCAAGTCATTTCACAACAAGTGTTGTATCGGTACTTTTCATGAAATTAAGGAAATAGTTTCACAACCAGTGTTGTATTGTTAATTTTCATGTAGTTAAGCATGTAGTTACTCACACAGTGTTGTATCATTACTCTTCATGAAGATAAGCATGTAGATTCTCAAACTGTTTGTTGTCGGTAGTTTTCATCAGGTTAAGCATGCAGTTTCTCACACAGTGTTGTATCGATAGTTTTCATAAAGATAAGCTTGTAGTTTCTCAAACAGTGTTGTATCGTTTGTTTTCATGAAGTTAAGCAAGCAGATTCTCACACAGTGTTACATCGTTAGTTTTCATGAAGATTAGCTTGTAGTTTCTCACACAGTGTTGTATCGATAGTTTTCATGGAGTTAAGCGAGTAGTTTCACAAACAACGTTGTATCGTTAGTTTACATGAAGGTAAGCATGTAGATTCTCAAAAAGTTTTGTATCAATAGTTTTCATCAAGTTAAGCATGTAGTTTCTCACAAAGTGTTGTATCGATAGTTTTAATAAAGTTAAGCAAGTAGTTTCACAACCAGTGTTGTATCCTTACTTTGAATGAAATTATGCATGTAGTTTCTCACACAGTGGTGTATCGATAGTTTTCATGAAGATAAGTTTGTAGTTTCTCAAACAGTGTTGTATCGTTTGTTTTCATGAAGTTAAGCAAGCAGATTCTCACACAGTGTTTTATCGTTAGTTTTCATGAAGTTAACTTATAGTTTCTCACACAGCGTTGTATCGTGAGTTTTCATGGAGTTAAGCGAGTAGTTTCACAAACAATGTTGTATCGTTAGTTTTCATTAAGGTAAGCATGTAGATTCTCAAAAGTTTGGTATCGTTAGTTTTCATCAAGTTAAGCATGTAGTTTCTCACAAAGTGTTGTATCGATAGTTTTCATAAAGTTAAGCAAGTAGTTTCACAACCAGTGTTGTATCATTACTTTTAATGAAATTATGCATGTAGTTTCTCACACAGTGTTGTATCATTAGTTTTCATGAAATTAAGCATGCAGTTTCTCACAAAGTGTTGTATCGATAGTTTTCATGAAGTTAAGCAAGTAGTTTCACAACCAGTGTTGTATCGTTACTTTTCATGAAATTATGCATGTAGTTTCTCACACAGTGTTGTATCGTTAGTTTTCATGAAATTAAGCATGCAGTATCTCACAAAGTGTTGTATCGATAGTTTTCATGAAGTTTAGCTTATAGTTTCTCACACAGTGTTTTATCGTGAGTTTTCATGGAGTTAAGCAAGTAGTTTCACAAACACTGTTGTATCGTTAGTTTTCATGAAGGTAAGCATGTAGATTTTCAAAAAGTTTGGTATCGTTAGTTTTCATCAAGTTAAGCAAGTAGTTTCTCACAAAGTGTTGTATCGATAGTTTTCATGAAGTTAAGCAAGTAGTTACACAACCAGTGTTGTATCGTTACTTTTCATGAAATTATGCATGTAGTTTCTCACACAGTGTTGTATCGTTAGTTTTCATGAAATTAAGCATGTAGTTTCTCACAAAGTGTTGTATCGATAGTTTTCATGAAGTTAAGCAAGTAGTTTCACAACCAGTGTTGTATCGTTACTTTTCATGAAATTATGCATGTAGTTTCTCACACAGTATTGTATCGTTAGTTTTCATGAAATTAAGCATGCAGTTTCTCACAAAGTGTTGTATGGATAGTTTTCATGAAGTTAAGCAATTAGTTTCACAACCAGTGTTGTATCGTTAGTTTTCATGAAATTATGCATGTAGTTTCTCACACAGTGTTGTATCGTTAGTTTTCATGAAATTAAGCATGCAGTTTCTCACAAAGTGTTGGATCATGACTTTTCATGAAGATAAGCAAGTACTTTCACAAACAGTGTTGTATCGTTAGATTTCATGGAGTTAAGCAAGCAGATTCTCACACAGTTTTGTATCGAGAGTTTTCATGAAATCAAGCACACAGTTTCACAAACAGTCTTGCATCGTTAGTTTTCATGAAGGTGAGCAAGTAGTTTGACAAACTGTGTTGTATCGTCAGTTTTCATAGAGGTAAAGCAAGCAGATTCTTACACAGTGTTGTATCGTTAGTTTTCATGAAATTAAGCCTACAGTTTCATAAACTGTCTTGTATCGTTAGTATTCATGAATTTAAGCAATTAGTTTCACAACCTGTGTTGTGTCTTTGGTTTTCAGGGTGTTAAGCAAGCAGATTGTCACACAGTGCTGTATCATTATGTTTCATGAAGATAAGAATGTAGATTCTCAAACAGTTTGGTATCGTTAGTTTTCATAAAGCTCAGCATGTAGTATCTCACAGTGTTGTATCGATAGTTTTCCTGAAGTTAAGCAAGTAGATTCACAACCAGTGTTGTATCATTACTTTTCATGAAGTTTAGCTTGTAGTTTCTCACAATGAGTTGTATCGTTAGTTTTCATGAAATTAAGCATGTAGTTTCTCACAAAGTGTTGTATCGATAATTTTCATGAAGTTAAGCAAGTAATTCACAACCAGTGTTGTATCGTTACTTTTCATGAAATTATGCATGTAGTTTCTCACACAGTGTTGTATCGTTAGTTTTCATGAAATTAAGCATGCAGTTTCTCACAAAGTGTTGTATCGATAGTTTTCATGAAGTTAATCAAGTAGTTTCACAACCAGTGTTGTATCGTTACTTTTCATGAAATCATGCATGTAGTTTCTCACACAGTGTTGTATCGTTAGTTTTCATGAAATTAAGCATGCAGTTTCTCACACAGTGTGGTATCGATAGTTTTCATGAAGTTAAGCAAGTAATTCACAACCAGTGTTGTATCGTTACTTTTCATGAAATTATGCATGTAGTTTCTCACACAGTGTTATATTGTTAGTTTTCATGAAATTAAGCATGCAGTTTCTCACACTGTGTTGTATCGTTAGTTTTCATGAAATTAAGCATGTAGTTTCCCACACAGTGTTGTATCATTACTTTTCATGAAGATAAGCATGTAGATTCTCAAACTGATTGGTGTCGGTAGTTTTCATCAGGTTAAGCATGCAGTTTGTCACACAATGTTGTATCGTGAGTTTTCATGGAGTTAAGCGAGTAGTTTCACAAACAATGTTGTATCATTGGTTTTCATCAAGGTAAGCATGTAGATTCTCAAAAAGTTTAGTATCGTTTGTTTTCATCTAGTTAAGCATGTAGTTTCTCACAAAGTGTTGTATCGATAGTTTTCATGAAGTTAAGCAAGTAGTTTCACAACCAGTGTTGTATCGTTACTTTTCATGAAATTATGCATGTAGTTTCTCACACAGTGTTGTATCGTTAGTTTTCATGAAATTAAGCATGTAGTTTCTCACAAAGTGTTGTATCGATAGTTTTCATGAAGTTAAGCAAGTCGTTTCACAACAAGTGTTGTATCGGTACTTTTCATGAAATTAAGGATCTAGTTTCACAACCAGTGTTGTATCGTTAATTTTCATGTAGTTAAGCATGTAGTTTCTCACACAGTGTTGTATCGTTACTTTTCCTGAAGATAAGCATGTAGATTCTCAAACTGTTTGGTGTCGGTAGTTTTCATCAGGTTAAGCATGCAGTTTCTCACACAGTGTTGTATCGATAGTTTTCATAAAGATAAGCTTGTAGTTTCTCAAACAGTGTTGTATCGTTTGTTTTCATGAAGTTAAGCAAGCAGATTCTCACACAGTGTTATATCGTTAGTTTTCATGAAGTTTAGCTTGTAGTTTCTCACACAGTGTTGTATCGATAGTTTTCATGGAGTTAAGCGAGTAGTTTCACAAACAATGTTGTATCGTTAGTTTTCATGAAGGTAAGCATGTAGATTCTCAAAAAGTTTGGTATCGTTAGTTTTCATCAAGTTAAGCATGTAGTTTCTCACAAAGTGTTGTATCGATAGTTTTCATGAAGTTAAGCAAGTAGTTTCACAACCAGTGTTGTATCGTTACTTTTCATGAAATTATGCATGTAGTTTCTCACACAGTGTTGTGTCGTTAGTTTTCATGAAATTATGCATGTAGTTTCTCACAAAGTGTTGTATCAATTGTTTTCATGAAGTTAAGCATGTAGTTTCACAACCAGTGTTGTATCGTTACTTTTCATGAAATTATGCATGTAGTTTCTCACACAGTGTTGTATCGTTAGTTTTCATGAAATTAAGCATGCAGTTTCTCACAAAGTGTTGTATCGATAGTTTTCATGAAGTTAAGCAAGTAGTTTCACAACCAGTGTTGTATCTTTACTTTTCATGAAATTATGCATGTAGTTTCTCACACAGTGTTGTATCGTTAGTTTTCATGAAATTAAGCATGCAGTTTCTCACATAGTGTTGGATCATGACTTTTCATGAAGATAAGCAAGTACTTTCACAAACAGTGTTGTATCGTTAGTTTTCATGGAGTTAAGCAAGCAGATTCTCACACAGTTTTGTATCGTGAGCTTTCATGAAATCCAGCACACAGTTTCACAAACAGTCTTGCATCGTTAGTTTTCATGAATGTGAGCAAGTAATTTCACAAACTGTGTTGTATTGTTAGTTTTCATAGAGTTAAGCAAGCAGAATCTTACACAGTGTTGTATCGTTAGTATTCATGAAATTAAGCATACAGTTTCACAAACTGTCTTGTATCATTAGTATTCATGAACCTAAGCAATTAGTTTCACAAACTGTGTTGGGTCTTTGGTTTTCAGGGAGTTAAGCAAGCAGATTGTCACACAGTGCTGTATAATTATTTTTCATGAAGATAAGCATGTAGATTCTCAAACAGTTTGGTATTCTTAGTTTTCATAAAGCTAAGCATGTAGTATCTCACAGAGTTTTGTATCGATAGTTTTCATGAAGTTAAGCAAGTCGTTTCACAACAAGTGTTGTATTGGTACTTTTCATGAAATTAAGGAACTAGTTTCACAACCAGTGTTGTATCGTTAATTTTCATGTAGTTAAGCATGTAGTTTCTCATACAGTGTTGTATCGTTACTTTTCATGAAGATTAGCATGTAGATTCTCAAAATGTTTGGTGTCGGTAGTTTTCATCAGGTTAAGCATGCAGTTTCTCACAAAGTGTTGTATCGATAGTTTTCATGAAGTTAAGCAAGTAGTTTCACAACCAGTGTAGTATCATTACTTTTCATGAAATTATGCATGTAGTTTCTCACACAGTGTTGTATCGTTACTTTTCATGAAGTTATGAATGTAGTTTCTCACACTGTGTTGTATCGTTAGTTTTCATGAAATTAAGCATGTAGTTTCTCACAAAGTGTTGTATCGATAGTTTTCATGAAGTTAAGCAAGTAGTTTCACAACCAGTGTTGTATCGTTACTTTTCATGAAATTATGCATGTAGTTTCTCACATAGTGTTGAATCGTTACTTTTCATGAAATTATGCATGTAGTTTCTCACACAGTGTTGTATCGATAGTTTTCATGAAGTTAAGCAAGTCGTTTCACAACAAGTTTTGTATCGGTACTTTTCATGAAATTAAGGAACTAGTTTCACAACCAGTGTTGTATCGTTAATCTTCATGTAGTTAAGCATGTAGTTTCTCACACAGTGTTGTATCGTTACTTTTCATGAAGATAAGCATGTAGATTCTCAAACTGTTTGGTGTCTGTAGTTTTCATCAGGTTAAGCATGCAGTTTCTCACACAGAGTTGTATCGACATTTTTCATAAAGATAAGCTTGTAGTTTCTCAAACAGTGTTGTATCGTTTGGTTTCATGAAGTAAAGCAAGCAGATTCTCACACAGTGTTATATCTTTAGTTTTCATGAAGTTTAGGTTATAGTTTCTCACACAGTGTTGTATCGTGATTTTTCATGGAGTTAAGCGAGTAGTTTCACAAACAATGTTGTATTGTTAGTTTTCATGAAGATAAGCATGTAGTTTTTCACACAGTGTTGTATAGTTACTTTTCATGAAATTATGCATGTAGTTTCTCACACAGTGTAGTTTCGTTACTTTTCATGAAATTATGCATGTAGTTTCTCACACGGTGTTGTGTCGTTAGTTTTCATGAAATTAAGCATGTAGTTTCTCACAAAGTGTTGTATCGATAGTTTTCAGGAAGTTAAGCAAGTAGTTTCACAACCAGTGTTGTATCGTTACTTTTCATGAATTTATGCATGTAGTTTCTCACACAGTATTGTATCGTTACTTTTCATGAAATTATGCATGTAGTTTCTCACACAGTGATGTATCGTTACTTTTCATGAAATTATGCACGTAGTTTCTCACAGTGTTGTATCATTAGTTTTCATGAAATTAAGCATGTAGTTTCTCACATAGTGTCGTATCGATATTTTTAATGAAGTTAAGCAAGTAATTTCACAAACAGTGTTGTATCGTTACTTTTCATGAAATTATGCATGTAGTTTCTCACACAGTGTTTATCGTTAGTTTTCATGAAATTAAGCATGCAGTTTGTCACACAGTGTTGTATCGTTAGTTTTCATGAAGGTAAGCATGTAGATTTTCAAAAAGTTTGGTATCGTTAATTTTAATCAAGTTAAGCATGTAGTTTCTCACAAAGTGTTGTATCGATAGTATTCATGAAGTTAAGCAAGTAGTTTCACAACCAGTGATGTATCGTTACTTTTAATGAAATTATGCATGTAGATTCTCACACAGTGTTGTATCGTTAGCTTTCATGAGATTAAGCATGTAGTTTCTCACAAAGTGTTGTATCGATAGTTTTCATGAAATTAAGCATGTAGTTTCTCACAAAGTGTTGTATCGATAGTTTTCATGAAGTTAAGCAAGTAGTTTCACAACCAGTGTTGTATCATTACTTTTTATGAAATTATGCATGTAGTTTCTCAAACAGTGTTGTATCGTTAGTTTTCATGAAATTAAGCAAGCAGTTTCTCACATAGTGTTGGATAATGACTTTTCCTGAAGATAAGCAAGTACTTTCACAAACAGTGTTGTATAGTTACTTTTCATGAAATTATGCATGTAGTTTCTCTCACAGTGTTGTATCGTTTCTTTTCTTGAAGATAAGCATATAGATTCTCAAACAGTTTGGTGTCGCTATTTTTCATCAGGTTAAGCATGCAGTTTCTCACACAGTGTTGTATCGATAGTGTTCATAAAGATAAGCTTGTAGTTTCTCAAACAGTGTTGTATCGTTTGTTTTCATGAAGTTAAGCAAGCAGATTCTCACACAGTGT
Organism: Mesocricetus auratus; assembly: GCF_017639785.1. Classification (NCBI taxonomy): domain Eukaryota; kingdom Metazoa; phylum Chordata; class Mammalia; order Rodentia; family Cricetidae; genus Mesocricetus; species Mesocricetus auratus. The sequence continues at coordinate 7,938 of NW_024429256.1, read as the reverse complement.
TATATGGTTAGTTTTCATGAAGTTTAGCTTATAGTTTCTCACACAGTGTTGTATCGTGAGTTTTCATGGAGTTAAGCGAGTAGTTTCACAAACAATGTTGTATCGTTAGTTTTCATGAAGATAAGCATGTAGATTCTCAAACAGTTTGGTATCATTAGTTTTCATCAAGTTAAGCATGTAGTTTCTCACAAAGTGTTGTATCGATATTTTTCATGAAGTTAAGCAAGTAGTTTCACAACCAGTGTAGTATCATTACTTTTCATGAAATTATGCATGTAGTTTCTCACACAGTGCTGTATCGTTACTTTTCATGAAATTATGCATGTAGTTTCTCACACAGTGTTGTATCGTTAGTTTTCATGAAATTAAGCATGTAGTTTCTCACAAAGTGTTGTATCGATAGTTTTCAATAAGTTAAGCAAGTAGTTTCACAACCAGTGTTGTATCGTTACTTTTCATGAAATTATGCATGTAGTTTCTCACACAGTGTTGAATCGTTACTTTTCATGAAATTATGCATGTAGTTTCTCACACAGTGTTGTATCGATAGATTTCATGAAGTTAAGCAAGTCGTTTCCCAACAAGTTTTGTATCGGTACTTTTCATGAAATTAAGGAACTAGTTTCACAACCAGTGTTGTATCGTTAATTTTTATGTAGTTAAGCATGTAGTTTCTCACACAGTGTTGTATCGTTACTTTTCATGAGGATAACCATGTAGATTCTCAAACTATTTGGTGTCGGTAGTTTTCATCAGGTTAAGCTTGCAGTTTCTCACACAGTGTTGTATCGATATTTTTCATAAAGATAAGCTTGTAGTTTCTCAAACAGTGTTGTATCGTTTGGTTTCATGAAGTTAAGCAAGCAGATTCTAACACAGTGTTATATCTTTATTTTCATGAAGTTTAGGTTATAGTTTCTCACACATTGTTGTATCCTGATTTTTCATGGAGTTAAGCGAGTAGTTTCACAAACAATGTTGTATTGTTAGTTTTCATGAAGGTAAGCATGTAGTTTTTCACACAGTGTTGTATCGTTACTTTTCATGAAATAATGCATGTAGTTTCTCACACAGTGTAGTTTCGTTACTTTTCATGAAATTATGCATGTAGTTTCTCACACAGTGTTTTGTCATTAGTTTTCATGAAATTAAGCATGTAGTTTCTCACAAAGTATTGTATCGATAGTTTTCATGAAGTTAAGCAAGTAGTTTCACAACCAGTGTTGTATCCTTACTTTTCATGAATTTATGCATGTAGTTTCTCACACAGTGTTGTATCGTTACTATTCATGAAATTATGCATGTAGTTTCTCACAGTGTTGTATCATTAGTTTTCATGAAATTAAGCATGTAGTTTCTCACATAGTGTCGTATCGATATTTTTAATGAAGTTAAGCAAGTAATTTCACAACCAGTGTTGTATCGTTACTTTTCATGAAATTATGCAAGTAGTTTCTCACACAGTGTTTATCGTTATTTTTCATGAAATTAAGCATGCAGTATCTCACACATTGTTGTATCGTTAGTTTTCATGAAGGTAAGCATGTAGATTCTCAAAAAGTTTGGTATCGTTAATTTTCATCAAGTTAAGAATGTAGTGTCTCACAAAGTGTTGTATCGATAGTATTCATGAAGTTAAGCAAGTAGTTTCACAACCAGTGTTGTATCGTTACTTTTAATGAAATTATGCATGTCGTTTCTCACACAGTGTTGTATCGTTAGTTTTCATGAGATTAAGCATGTAGTTTCTCACAAAGTGTTGTATCGATAGTTTTCATGAAATTAAGCATGTAGTTTCTCACAAAGTGTTGTATCGATAGTTTTCATGAAGTTAAGCAAGTAGTTTCACAACCAGTGTTGTATCGTTACTTTTCATGAAATTATGCATGGAGTTTCTAACACAGTGTTGTATCGTTAGTTTTCATGAAATTAAGCATGCAGTTTCTCACATAGTGTTGGATCATGACTTTTCCTGAAGATAAGCAAGTACTTTCACAAACAGTGTTGTATCGTTACTTTTCATGAAATTATGCATGTAGTTTCTCACACAGTGTTGTATCGTTAGTTTTCATGAAATTAAGCATGCAGTTTCTCACACAGTGTTGTATCGTTAGGTTTCATGAAGGTAAGCATGTAGATTCTCAAAAAGTTTGGTATTGTTAGTTTTCATCAAGTTAAGCATGTAGTTTCTCACAAAGTGTTGTATCGATAGTTTTCATGAAGTTAAGCATGCAGTTTCTCACATAGTGTTGGATCATGACTTTTCATGAAGATAAGCATGTACTTTCAAAAACAGTGTTGTATCGTTAGTTTTCATGGAGTTAAGCAAGCAGATTCTCACACAGTTTTGTATCGTGAGTTTTCATGAAATCAAGCACACAGTTTCACAAACAGTCTTGTATCGTTAGTTTTCATGAAGGTGAGCAAGTCGTTTCACAAACTGTGTTGTATCGTTAGTTTTCATAGAGTTAAGCAAGCAGATTCTTACATAGTGTTTTATCGTTAGTTTTGATGAAATTAAGCATACAGTTTCACAAACTTTCTTGTATCATTAGTATTCATGAAGTTAAGCAATTAGTTTCACCAACTGTGTTGTGTCTTTGGTTTTCAGGGAGTTAAGCAAGCAGATTGTCACACAGTGCTGTATCATTATTTTTCATGAAGATAAGCATGTAGATTCTCAAACAGTTTGGTATCATTAGTTTTCATCAAGTTAAGCATGTAGTTTCTCACAAAGTGTTGTATCGATAGTTTTCATGAAGTTAAGCAAGTAGTTTCACAACCAGTGTTGTATCGTCACTTTTCATGAAATTATGCATGTAGTTTCTCACACAGTGTTGTATCGTTAGTTTTTATGAAATTAAGCATGCAGTTTCTCACATAGTGTCGTATCGATAGTTTTCATGAAGTTAAGCAAGTCGTTTCACAACAAGTGTTGTATAGGTACTTTTCATGAAATTAAGGAACTAGTTTCACATCCAGTGTTGTATCGTTACTTTTCATGAAGATAAGCATGAAGATTCTCAAACTGTTTGGTGTCAGTAGCATTCATCATGTTAAGCATGCAGTTTCTCACACAGAGTTGTATCGATAGTTTTCATAACATAAGCTTGTAGTTTCTCAAACAATGTTGTATCATTTGTTTTCATGAAGTTAAGCAAGCAGATAATCACACAGTGTTATATCTTTAGTTTTCATGAAGTTTAGGTTATAGTTTCTCACACAGTGTTGTATCGTGAATTTTCATGGAGTTAAGCGTGTAGTTTCACAAACAATGTTGCATTGTTAGTTTTCATGAAGGTAAGCATGTAGTTTTTCACACAGTGTTGTATCGTTACTTTTCATGAAATTATGCATGTAGTTTCTCACACAGTGTTGTATCTTTACTTTTCATGAAATTATGCATGTAGTTTCTCACACAGTGTTGTGTCGTTAGTTTTCATGAAATTAAGCATGTAGTTTCTCACAAAGTGTTTTATCCATTGTTTTCATGAAGTTAAGCAAGTAGTTTCACAACAAGTCTTGTATCGTTACTATTCATGATTTTATGCATGTAGTTTCTCACACAGTGTTGTATCGTTAGTTTTCATGAAATTATGCATGTAGTTTCTAACAAAGTGTTGTATCGATAGTTTTCATGAAGTTAAGAAAGTAGTTTCACAACCAGTGTTGTATCGTTACTTTACATGAAATTATGCATGTAGTTTCTCACACAGTGTTGTATGGTTACTTTTCATGAAATTATGCATGTAGTTTCTCACACAGTGTTGTATCGTTAGGTTTCATGAAATTAAGCATGTAGTTTCTCACAAAGTGTTGTATTGATAGTTTTCATGAAGTTAAGCAAGTAGTTTCACAACCAGTGTTGTATCGTTACTTTTCATGAAATTATGCATGTAGTTTTTCACACAGTGTTGTATCATTAGTTTTCATGAAATTAAGCACACAGTTTCACAAACAGTGTTGTATCGTTAGTTTTCATGGAGTTAAGCAAGCAGATTCTCACACAGTTTTGTATCGTGAGTTTTCATGAAATCAAGCACACAGTTTCACAAACAGTCTTGTATCGTTAGTTTTCAAGAAGGTGAGCAAGTAGTTTCACAAACAGTGTTGTATCGTTAGTTTTCATGAAGGTAAGCATGTAGATTCTCAAAAAGTTCGGTATCGTTATTTTTCATCAAGTCAAGCATGTAGTTTCTCACAAAGTGTTGTATCGATAGTTTTCATGAAGTTAAGCAAGTAGTTTCACAGCCAGTGTTGTATCGTTACTTTTCATGAAATTATGCATGTAGTTTCTCACACAGTGTTGTATCCTTAGTTTTCATGAAATTAAGCATGCAGTTTCTCACATAGTGTCGTATCGATAGTTTTCATGAAGTTAAGCAAGTAGTTTCACAACCAGTGTTGTATCGTTACTTTTCATGAAATTATGCATGTAGTTTCTCACAAAGTGTTGTATTGATTATTTTCATGAAGTTAAGCATGTAGGTTCTCACAAAGTGTTGCATCGATAGTTTTCATAAATTTAAGCAAGTAGTTTCACAACCAGTGTTGTATCATTACCTTTCATGAAATTATGCATGTAGTTTCTCAAACAGTGTTGTATCGTTAGTTTTCATGAAATTAAGCATACAGTTTCACAAACTGTCGTGTATCGTTAGTATTCATGAAGTTAAGCACTTAGTTTCACACACTGTGTTGTGTCTTTGGTTTTCAGGGAGTTAAGCAAGCAGATTGTCACACAGTGCTGTATCATTATTTATCATGAAGATAAGCATGTAGATTCTCAAACAGTTTTGTATCGTTAGTTTTCATCAAGTTAAGTATGTAGTTTCTCACAAAGTGTTGTATTGATACTTTTCATGAAGTTAAGCAAGTAGTTTCATAACCAGTGTTGTATCATTACTTTTCATGAAATTATGCATGTAGTTTCTCACACAGTGTTGTATCATTTCTTTTCATGAAATTATGCATGTAGTTTCTCACACAGTGTTGTATCGTTAGTTTTCATGAAATTAAGCATGTAGTTTCTCACAAAGTGTTGTATCGATAGTTTTCATGAAGTTAAGCAAGTAGTTTCACACCCAGTGTTGTATCGTTACTTTTCATGAAATTATGCATGTAGTTTCTCACACAGTGTTGTATCGTTAGTTTTCATGAAATTATGCATGTAGTTTCTAACAAAGTGTTGTATCGATAGTTTTCATGAAGGTAAGCAAGTAGTTACACAACCAGTGTTGTATCGTTACTTTTCATGTAATTATGCATGTAGTTTCTCACACAGTGTTGTATCGTTAGTTTTCATAAAATTAAGCATGTAGTTTCTCACATAGTGTTGGATCATGACTTTTCCTTTAGATAAGCAAGTACTTTCACAAACAGTGTTGTATCGTTAGTTTTCATGGAGTTAAGCAAGCACATTCTCACACAGTTTTGTATCGTGAGTTTTCATGAAATCAAGCACACAGTTTCACAAACAGTCTTGTATCGTTAGTTTTCATGAATGTGAGCAAGTTGTTTCACAAACTGTGTTGTATCGTTAGTTATCATTGAGTTAAGCAAGCAGATTCTTACACTGTGTTGTATCGTTAGTTTTCATGAAATTAAGCATGTAGTTTCTCACAAAGTGTTGTATCGATAGTTTTCATGAAGTTAAGCAAGTAGTTTCACACCCAGTGTTGTATCGTTACTTTTCATGAAATTATTCATGTTCTTACTCACACAGTGTTGTATCGTTACTTTTCATGAAATTATGCATGTAGTTTCTCACACAGTGTTGTATCGTTAGTTTTCATGAAATTAAGCATGCAGTTTCTCACATAGTGTTGGATCATGACTTTTCCTGAAGTGAAGCAAGTACTTTCACAAACAGTGTTGTATCGTTACTTTTCATGGAGTTAAGCAAGCAGATTCTCACACAGTTTTGTATTGTGAGTTTTCATGAAATCAAGCACACAGTTTCACAAACAGTCTTGTATCGTTAGTTTTCATGAGGGTGGTCAAGTAGTTTCACAAACTGTCTTGTATCGTTAGTTTTCATAGAGTTAAGCAAGCAGATTCTTACACAGTGTTGTATCGTTTGTTTTCATGAAATAAAGCATACAGTTTCACAAACTATCTTGTATCGTTAGTATTCATGAAGTTAAGCAATTAGTTTCACAAACTGTGTTGTGTCTTTGGTTTTCAGGGAGTTAAGCAAGCAGATTGTAACACAGTGCTGTATCATTATTTTTCATGAAGATAAGCATGTAGATTCTCAAACAGTTTGGTATCGTTAGTTTTCATAAAGCTAAGCATGTAGTATCTCACACAGTGTTGTATCGATAGTTTTCATGAAGTTAAGCAAGTAGTTTCACAACCAGTGTTGTATCATTACTTTTCATGAAATTATGCATGTAGTTTCTCACACAGTGTTGTATCGTTAGTTTTCATGAAATTATGCATGTAGTTTCTCACACAGTGTTGTATCGATAGTTTTCATGAAGTTAAGCATGTAGTTTCTCACATAGTGTTGTATCGATAGTTTTCATGAAGTTAAGCAAGTAGTTTCACAACCAGTGTTGTATCATTACTTTTCATGAAATTATGCATGTAGTTTCTCACACAGTGTTGTATCGTTACTTTTCATGAAATTATGCATGTAGTTTCTCACACAGTGTTGTATCGTTACTTTTCATGAAATTAAGCATGTAGTTTCTCACACAGTGTTGTATCGTTACTTTTCATGAAATTAAGCATGTAGTTTCTCACACAGTGTTGTATCGATAGTTTTCATGAAGATAAGCATGTAGATTCTGAAACTGTTTGGTGTCGGTAGTTTTCATCAGGTTAAGCATGCAGTTTCTCACACAGTGTTGTATCGATAGTTTTCATAAAGATAAGCTTGTAGTTTCTCAAACAGTGTTGTGTCGTTTGTTTTCATGAAGTTAAGCAAGCAGATTCTCACACAGTGTTATATCGTTAGTTTTCATGAAGTTTAGCTTGTAGTTCCTCACACAGTGTTGTATCGATAGTTTTCATGGAGTTAAGCGAGTAGTTTCACAAACAATGTTGTATCGTTAGTTTTCATGAAGGTAAGCATGTAGATTCTCAAAAAGTTTGGTATCGTTAGTTTTCATCAAGTTAAGCATGTACATTTCTCACAAAGTTTTGTAACGATAGTTTTCATGAAGTTAAGCAAGTAGTTTCACAACCAGTGTTGTATCGTTACTTTTCATGAAATTATGCATGTAGTTTCTCACACAGTGTTGTATCGTTAGTTTTCATGAAATTAAGCATGCAGTTTCTCACAGAGTGTTGGATAATGACTTTTCATGAAGATAAGCAAGTACTTTCACAAACAGTGTTGTATCGTTAGTTTTCATCGAGTCAAGCAAGAAGATTCTCACACAGTTTTGTATCGTGAGTTTTCATGAAATCAAGCACACAGTTTCACAAACACTCTTGTATCGTTCGTTTTCATGAAGATGAGCAAGTCGTTTCACAAACTGTGTTGTATCGTTAGTTTTCATAGAGTTAAGCAAGCAGATTCTTACACAGTGTTGTATCGTTAGTTTTCATGAAATTAAGCATACAGTTTCACAAACTGTCTTGTATCGTTAGTATTCATGAAGTTAAGCAATTAGTTTCACAAACTGTGTTGTGTCTTTGGTTTTCAGGGAGTTAAGCAAGCAGATTGTCACACAGTGCTGTATCATTATTTTTCATGAAGATAAGCATGTAGATTCTCAAACAGTTTGGTATCGTTAGTTTTCATAAACCTAAGCATGTAGTATCTCACACAGTGTTGTATCGGTAGTTTTCATGAAGTTAAGCAAGTCGTTTCACAACAAGTGTTGTATCGGTACTTTCATGATATTAAGGAACTAGTTTCACAACCAGTGTTGTATCGTTAATTTTCATGTATTTAAGCATGTAGTTTCTCACACAGTGTTGTAT